>NW_025335268.1:55844484-56008399 GCF_004798865.1 Varanus komodoensis
ACACACACACACACACACACACACACACACACACACACACTGCTTTTCTTTACAGTGCACAAGTAGCAGCAGAGTTTGGCTAACGAAAATAAGAACTGGATGAAACATTCATTTTGTTTTCTCTCAGTTCTTTGTTTTGCCAAAGTTAAATTGAGTTCATTTTGAACCTTCTTTTAAAAGCTTGAAAAATCCACACACAATTTTTTTGCGTCTCCTAATCTTTGCATATTGGTATGCAATTTGGCCCAATTCTGATTTCTGACAAACAATTTTCCCAATATTGTGTGTTTTTAATGTTAATTTTTATAAAGAGATGCATTTTCTGTGCTCATTCCCCAGGCATGCATAAATTCATATGCACTTTTTATTAGAGAGCCCTGTTGCAAATATCAAGGAACAGTTAATTTCAAAGGATAAATGAATTTGAGTTCAAATAGCTAGTCCAAATTTTGAGATCAGATGCTTTGCATTACAGTGTGAACCAAAGAATTTTATCTCCATCTCCAGCACTGACTAAAACCATTTCTCTACCTACCCATTGTGGCAAAGTCATAAGGCTCCTTTTATTAGAAACCATTGCTCTTCTTCACTCTGAGACCAGCAGGAGATCTGCTGAATGACATCATCAGAGAACCATCTGCTAAGATGGCCTTTGTCCTGCTGTTTTGCCCATTTCAATCCCCGCATGGGCACACATGGCGAACCAGCCTGGAAAAGTGCCAGTACTACAGCACTTTTAGATTCTGCTGCCTCCAGAGCCCTAGTTAAGCACTTTTCTCATGGGATGGTGGCAACCACACAAGTGCTGTCCATCTTCTCCACCCTCCCATCACTCTCTATGTGGAAGATGGCTGTTTGCAGAGGAGAGCTCCCTTTGTTAGGGGAGGGTGTCCCCAACATTAAAGAATTCCCCAAACCTGGAGCTCTCCTGGTCTCAGAGCATAGTATCAAATTCCAAACAGGCTCTGTACCAGTGCTGGTGCATAGGGATTGGTAAGAATTCCAGTTCTGGTCTCTTTTGGTAAGAGTTTACCTAATTCTGCAAAGTTCTCCTTATCCGAGTCAAAAAGAACTGGATGTTTTTAAGAAATAAAATGAATATGGGAGAAAACCAAAGTGGATGCAGATCCATCTAACCAAGCCCAGGGCTTGGAAAGTAATGCTCTTGAAAGACTAGATTAACTCCCCATGCTGGAAATAGCTATAAATGTTGAATTTGGCTGGTGCAGATGGATGAGAATTTTATTTTGGTTCATTTATTCATAGGAATTTACCAGAATTCACAAGGTTCTTCCTATTTGGTGGGTGGATGGACTTTAGATTTTAAAAAAAAATCAAATGTGTGAGTTGAGCTTCACTCACTCTAGCTGTTCAACTAGCTCTTTTGTTTTCAGGGATCTGTGTGGCTCCTTGTAGCGCCGGAGGGACCGCCAGCAGGGTTTCATTTAGTCTAAGGGTAAGAGAAAGGACTAGAGGGCCTGGGTTGTAAAGGTGCTAAGGCACAATTAATCAGCTGAAGCTGGGGGCTCTGCTGACAGTCAGACACTGTATCCACGCTAGGCTTCCGCCTGACCTTGAATGGAGTGATCCGTGGTGCTAAGCCCTTTCCACTCCTACATACGGGTAGCAAGATGATTGACAACAAGGTTTTTGTTTAAAAATTGAGGATATATATCCCATCCACTTGCCCAGATCAGCAGAAAAGTCATGACAGTGAACACCTACACACATCTTTATCATTATATTTATACCTGGCCTTTTTCCTTTCAAGGAACTCAAGGTAGCTTATGTAATTCTTTTCTCATCTCTAACCTATCCTCACAACAACAACCCTGTGAGGGAGGTTAGGCTGAGAGTCTGTGCCTACTTTGTCCTTTCCCCCATCCTGGCACTATGTTGACATGACAGCTACTCACTTTCATAATACAGGGTTCATATGCTAATAAATCAAAGCGAAAGTCCTTGAGGGTTGGGGTTAGAGTGGGGAACTTGAGCAGAGAAAACTAATATGTTGTAATTTGCCAGCCCTCAAATGAGACCCAATATCATGCGTACTTTCAGTTGTTTTATTTATTTATTTTGATTTATATCCTGCTTTTTCCTTGCAATGAACACAAAGTGGTTTGCATCGTTCTCCTGCTGCTGCTCTCATTCTTATCCCCACAAGCATCCTGTGAAGAAGGTTGGGCCGAGAGTCTGACTGGTCCAAAAGCATCCAGTTGGTTCCATGGCTAAGTCAGGACTAGAACCCAGATCACCTGAGTCCCAATCCCATGTTCCTAACCACGATATCACACTGGCTGTCAAGGCATATTAACTTAAAATCATACTATGTTACCGGAAGATTTCATTAATATCAAACAGACTCATTTCCATCTTTCTTTTCACTTGTCACAAGCAATTGTTATTCATTTTACCATAATCTTTCCAGACATAGTTGTTTTTTTTTAAAGATACTTTAAAGTGCTTATTGATTCAGTGGTTTTTGCTATGATACTGGGGCCCCACATTTAATAAATTAAATATATTGTACCATTAAATTTCACTAAGAGTATAAAAATTACAGCACAGTGTGTCTAAATTAAAGATGTTTTGCTGCTTTTATATGATATTTTACATCCAGGTCATGCATGGCTCAGGCTCAGAAACAGATTTTCTTTGGTAGACAGAAAGAATCTGTGGAATATCTCATTTCTGAGATTAGGGTCATACTAAAACCCAAAGGCTGTATACTTGCAGTCTTTACACTGCTTCTGGATCCCTATTAGTGTGCACAGGACTGCAGAAACATGGGCCTTGGACATAACTACATGATGGCAGAATCGAGTAATAACAGCCTTGGGAAAAGTAGTTTTCGGAGAGTGAACAAGGTCACTGTTTACACATCACCACATTGCACAAGGCGGGGTAATACATCATTAATACATCATTGGGCATACAGTGGTATCTGTTTGCCCAAAATTTGCATTATGTGTAGATACGCATTTAGAGAAGTTATAATTATTATTTAAATGGACATATAATGCTTCTGACTATGGGTGGGGAAGAGAGAGCTGGTGACCTCTGTTACTTAATGGTGGGTTTCAACATCAAGGCCTCTCCCTTGTCTTCCTTCTTACAACACATTGTCTTTAAAGTGAACCTAGACTGATCAAATAGAGAACTATGCTCTGATAGACCTTCAAACAGAGGAGTGCCCTCAGTAAAGTAGAACAAATGGCTACCTTATTTTGGCAGTCTGAGATATGCTAGAGTTCTCTGGAGAGAAAGTTAAGAATTACTAGTTAAAGTTCCCAGGGTTCTTTGGGAGATGAGAGTTAACTTAGTAAAAAGCTCATTTTACTAATCTTTACTAATACACATTTGTGAATTTAACTTGTTAGAGCATTTCACCCATATCTATTAGAATAATCCACAAAATGCAAGGTTACATTCTATGTTCAGTTGACTAAAACTTTTTGTGGGGAGGGAGAAAATCATTCCCCAGGTGATAAACTGATGCATGATGAAGTAGCTACATTTTAAAGGAATGTACATCCAGAATAACGGAAGGTTTTAATAATGAAAGTGAGGGTTGGATAAAACAAACCTTTGAGGTCTGTGATGTCATCTCCATGATAGAAGCACCAGCACTTTGTCAACCATGCCAAGCTTATGCAGGCAGAGCAGAAAGGAACTGGGGGTTAGTTCTCATACAACCTTTGAGCTAAGTCTCCTTGTCAGCAGCCTCTGCCCCAGGCATGGCTTGGCGCTTTGTTTTTCTTCCCGCAGGCAGGGCTTTTTTTGTCATAGAACACACCGGAACAGCGTTCCGGCACCTTTTCTCAATGGATTTTACGAAGTGATTTTAGCGTAGCAGATCAGCAGCAAACCTAGTGCCTGCAGGCTGCTATTGTATCTGCTATCTGATAGTGAGAGATAGCTGCTCCGGACGCTGTTCCGCTGCTCGGCTTGGGATTGGTGTGTGTGCTTACTGCTGGCAGCGACGTGAGTTCCGGCATCTTTTTTTTTTTTTTACAAAAAAAGCACTGCCCACAGGAATAGTAGATGCAGAAGTGATGGGACAGCAGTCAGGAGCTAGCTCACTATTTGGCATTTCTCTCTCAGACCAGAGCCTCTGAACCCCTGTTGGCCTGATTTTGTGGTTGTCTTGACATTGTGGCTAGACTTGTTCTTTGCTCTTCATAAAACTACTGTTTGGGAAAATAATTTTCATGTGGGCTATATCTCCTAGGTCCAGGACATATGCTAACCAGTGGTTTTCCTCTTTGTGTAATGCATGAGTGGGTGCATACCCTCCTCTCCATTCCATTCCTGATATAATTTAAGAGGTACGGATGTACATGGAGGATCAAAAATAAAGGTATGCCATCCATGTTCTCCTGTCCCACTGTTGGACAGAGAAGAATCACAGGGAGTTATGTGTCACACAAGTCATTCCTCATACCTTAGGAATGTAGGCGAAGTACATAGCATCTCTTCCTCCAGGAGGGAGGAGCAGCACCTCTGACCTGGGTCAATGGAGAGGGAATATGGAGCATTTCCTTTCACACAGAGTCTTCACAGCCTTCATGGGGATCTGAAAGGTCCTAATACAATAAAGGACCATGATTTTCAACCCATATGAATATTTAAAAGATTGCAATTATGCATGTCAGCATACTATTTAAGAAAGCTGATCCTCCAAGCCTGAAGTAATTCTGCTCCTTTGCCAAGGTTGAAAATTGACTAGATAGATAAATAGCTTCATAGAAAGCACAAATGTAAATATTTTAGTCATATCTGACAAGATGTATTTGTAAAATAACATTAATCTAAGGCAATAGGAGCTCTGTATGTTAAATTTTAATGAATCTGACACTTCTAGTTTATCTGTGGGTATCTCTGGGAAGAAGAAATATTAGGAAATGGATAAGAGGGACATTCTTTAATTTGTAGCTCATGAATCAAAAATAAAACAGACTAGCCTCTTCTATCTCATCACTCTTTAATCTCTGTTTGGCTGACAAGTCGTTAGTGGTCAAGGAAGTCACCTCTTTTAGAAGGCATAGCAAAATATCTGGGTATTTAGTATGAAAATGAATAATGACTAGGGAGAAAAACAATTATTTTTGTAACATGGATAAAACAGTGATGACTACAAACCCATATTAATAATATTTGGCTATAGCATAGATTATAATTAAAAACTGAAACTGAAGAGTGAGACCTGGTATAAAGCTTATCTTACTGCTGCAGGTTTCAAAGTGCTGGTGCGGGAGGGGGGGAACCAATTCGATATACTCAAAGGTAGCACAACTGTTGGGCTTCATGGAAATAATTATGCAGCAACATGTTCAAGGTGAATGAAGGTACAGCCAGATATTCTGGTTTTAATTGCTGTTAGATGCTTTCAGGTCTTCTCCGACTTATGCTGACCTCTAAATGAGTGTCCACCAAAGCATCCTGCCCTTGACAGCTCCATTCAGCTCTTGAAAGCTCAAGGCCACAGCTTCCTTGGTGGGATCAATTCATTTCACAGTTAGTCTTCCTCCTCTTCTTCTGCCGTAACTTGCATGAGTGCCTTTTCTAGCATGAGTGCCTTTTCTAGTGAGTCTTGCCTTTACAGGATGTGCCCAAAGTATGATAGCTTCAGTTCTGCTGCTTTTGCCTCCAAGGAAAGTTCTGACTTCTTTGGATCTAAAGCTTGTTCATCAGCTTTTATACCCATACATCTTAAACTCTGGACTAAAGGAAACATTTTAGAAGTGACATGAGAAAGTTAGGAAAAAATGAAGCATCTCTAAACACAGTGAAGGATCAGCTAGAATGGATGAAATCAAAACTAATTACCTCAATGTCATTTGGTGGTAAAGAAACACACGATTCTTTGGAATGTTTATATTTTATGCAACAAAATTTTAAAATAACAACAATGCCATCAAAGGATATTAGTGGCTCTAGCGCATTTCTATTCGCTAGAGCCTAGAATAGAATAGAAATTCCCTTTAAACAAATCTTTGATTTAAATTATTTCAGTTCATGATTTTAACTCAACAATGATTTGGAGGAAGAATATGTTTATTATTTGTGCTCTTAGATTATATTATGGTCTTTATATTTTATTAATCTATTGCTATACCTCTGCTTTTTCCTCTTTTTGTTGTTTTCATGTTTTGCATTTTTAAATGATACTTAACATTTTGACAAATTGAATTCTAAAGTATAAATCTGTTAATTAAAGATACAAAAATAGTCCTGTTCAGAACTGCAGTCACTGGTAAGGATTATATTTCCTCCTATGCTATTTTAAAACCTAATAAAGTATAAGTACATTTTGGATTAAAAATGATAATTTCTATGAAGGAAAAGAAGTGTCACCATTTTTGTATTTAGTTTGAGCTTAGGACATTATGGAAATTGCATGTATGTTTGTGTGTGTGTGTGTTGGGTACTTGCAGTGAAAAGTCAAAAGATTGCTTAGATTTCAGAAGCTGGTATTTCTGCCTATGAAGCCTAAGGTTTGCAGAAAGCTCAAGTTCAAAGTTTATGTAGATTTGAGAAACCAGGATATCTGCTCAGGGAAAAAACAAACAAGCAAACAGAGATTGCAGGGAAGTCAACAAAAGGTTATAGGAAGGAGCAAGGCAAAGAATTTAGGGCAGATATGAACAAGAATTGGACCTGCAGGTGGTACAGTGGGTTAAACTGCTGAGCTGCTAGGCTGGTTGATCTAAAGGTCAACAGTTCGAATCCACTGATGGGGTGAGCTCCTGCACTCTGTCCCAGCTCCTGCCAACCTTGCAGTTCGAAAGCATGCAAATGCAAGTAGATAAAAAGGTTCCACTTCAGTGGGCAGGTAACAGCGTTCCGAGCAGTTCGATGTTTAGTCATGCCGGCCACATGACCACGGAGACTGTCTGCGGACAAACGCTGGCTCCCTCAGCTAGGACACGGAGATGAGCACCACTCCCAAGAGTCAGCCATGAATGGACTTTAATGTCATGGGGGAACCCTTACCATTACTACCTTATGAACAAGAATCTTACCCTGCTGATTGGTTGAAGTTGGGAAGTAAAGTAACTAATCTCAAAATAAAAACCTAAGACAGAGAGAGAAAGAGAACTAGGGATCCTAAAGGAAAAATGGAACTTGAAAACTGGTTGAGTTTTTCTACAGTATACTGTTAACTACAGTACACTGTTGAAACTTGTTTAGTTCACACAATCCTAAAAACCAACACCTGCTCAATCTAAAATAAGTCCCTGGGATCCAGAGAGTTTAATGCTTAGTGGATGAGGAAAGAAAGATTTCCTCCAAGGAATAGCAGAAAAATGCACTGGCCGAAAAGAAATGGGGAAAAATATTTTGCCCAGTTTTTCTTTTCCTCATAGAACAAGGCATGCTCATCCATAACACTGTATTTTAATTTATGGTTGAACTGGTCCAGGCTCAAGTTGACAGCATGGGCCTTTCCTTATCTATCTATCTATCTATCTATCTATCTATCTATCTATCTATCTATCGTTACATATTTATACTGCCCAATAGCCAAACCTTTCTGGGTGTTTTGCTGCAATGTACTGAACTTGGGGCAGAAACTGAAGCATTGCTCTGACACAGCTATGAATGTGTTGGCATCCTGTACAGACAAGTGGTCATCCATGGAAATGGATGAAGAAGCAAGCTGCCCATACTTCACACAAATGTGTATTTATTCACATGTTAGTCATGTGTCAGGCATCCATGTGGTGGTGCAGAAGCAAGCCCTGCTAGCACACTCCCTGGCTGGATCTGTGTCTAGGTGTCAATGCACACGAATCCCTACCACCACACAGTCCCATCATTTGCACATGTGGCAACCATGTTCAACATCTGGACACTGAAAGGAAAGTGTCCCACAACTATGGCATTGGGGATGGGCTAGGAGGGTTATCCTGTTTCCCCTTCACCATATCAATGGCCTACATGGATCACAAGAGAAAGGGACCTTTGTATGCTGAAAAAATGGCAAAGACTAGACGATTAGGGCGATCGTGGTATATACAACATGTGTGGGCAGAAGCTAGATCTCCAGATGTTTTGCAGTAACTTCCAGAAGTCCCTGACAGCAGGGTCAGGAATAACGGGGGTTGAAGTCCAAAACATCCTGTGATCTACTTTCTGCACACCCTGATATAGAACATCTACATCTATGTCATGTTCTCCAGCCTTGATCTTCCCTCTCCTTGCTTCATATGAGGAGAAGATGGGTAGATAGCTAGAGTTCTGCTGTTCTGAAATCTTCCAATATGGCTTTATCAGCTCCTTGGTCTAGTGTCCTCACAAGCTACAAACCATGGGACCCAGCAGAAGCAGACAAAGGCCTTTAAGTGGTGGATAGCTTCACAGATGGGGCAGAATTAACAGTAGGTTCACCGCTGACAGCTCTCAGAAGACCTCTGTATGTTGCTAAGTCAGGCACACTTCTTAGGTGAACCCCATCCCACAACTGTCGTGATTATCTGTCCTTGCCTGAAATTGCCTGCTTTGATCTAGCCATCTTCTATAGCCAGACTTTGCTTAGTGGGACTTCACTGTTCCTTTCTTTTCTAGTAAGACCAATTGCTCTTTGGGGAATCTTGAACCTCTGTGATTGCCATGGTATTTTCTGGGAGACCCTGGCTTGGGAAGAGGGAACAGAGAAAAGGCATTACAAAATTTTGGATCAACAACTACGGAAGATCATCTCATATAAGACTGTTTGTAGGGGTTGTACCCAGTGGTTTCCAGTAAATCCTTTGAAAGTCCACATTATTTCTAATTGAAGCAGATGACTAAGAACTAGAAGTGCTTATAAAGGTTCCTTCCCAGCCCTATTGTAGCCACTTCTCTATATCTGAAATTAGCCTACCTTTTCAGTAACACAAACAAGCAATGCTTCGTAATATCTGTAACTCCTTTTCTTTCCTCATCAGAGCAGCATCAGTAATGGTTAGTGTTGCCAGGCAACCCTAGTAAGCATGCTACTCACTGAAATGATCAACCATTATTCTCTGACAGCATATATAAAAATAATTCATTTTTGTTTGTACACATTTCTCCTCAACCACTGTGCATTCAAAAGAAAGCAGAGACAACAAAAACCCATCAAAAACATGTACCAGGTTTGAAAATCCACTTGACATTTAGATATCAGGGTTAATCACTTCCCGGTCAATAGAAAATGCACCTATTAAAGTTTCCTTCTTTATTTGACATATTTCAGTCTGAAAATGTGATGTAGGAAGAGTGCCCTGTTGCCAGGGCAATTTTGTCTTCCTCTCAGAGATAAAAACATGCTGCTCTCATCCGTCATATGCAACCTAAAGCAACAACCATGTTTACAATTTGACTCAGGCAGTGTTCAAAGCCACAATTCACAGATTGTTTTGATGATGTGTTATCTCGAACTGCAAGCAAACGATCACTTGGAACTCTCCAACTTATCCGTGAGCAGAGGAATTTCAAGCAGAGAGAAGGACTATATCACAGAGTTTCTTCAGGAGCATGAGAAATTCTTCAACACCTTCTCAGATGTGTGATTTACCACTAGCCATGATTGTGGCACAACTTTTTTCTCTTTTCCTAAGACTTTTTCCGCCCATGTCACCAGTGGAGTTATGTAAATTATACTTTGGTGGTGATAAGACTGGCATAAAGAAGTTGAATGAGGTGAGAGCATGATTAAGTTGACAATCCCACACTTGTATACTCAGGCGTAGTTCCCAGGATTGCAGTTTGAATCGTGTACAGGGAAATGTGTGGGAACACAGGCGAAAAGAAAGCAGCTACATGCCTATAACTCAAGGTGCAGGCTACTGGGTCACTTGTAGGCTAGTGAGGGCCATGGGAAAAACGAGTCAAAAAAGATTCTCTGCAAAAATGCTGTAGAAAGTGACTTGCTTCAAGAAAGTTGTGTGACCAGGTCTTTTTAAATTCATTAAATGTGAGGTGATATAGCCAGGAGACCACTAGGAAATCACTAGGATTAACTAGCTGCCATACCTTCAAGGAAGTCATTGTGAGTCAAAACACCAATTAAGTATAAACAAATATCACACAGGGAACACATGTCCCAGTCCAGTTCATATTTACTTAGAAAAAGGCCTAATCAATTCAATGGGACTCCCTCTCTGATAAGTAGAATTGGATTTTAGCCCTAAATTTAATCCTTCCTCGAGCTGTATCACCCAGACAAGAGTAAGCTTTCTGCTTAATGTCTTATGCTGTCAAAAGTGCAAGTTATGTCCATGTAAGGAAGCTATGGAGAATGTGATGAGAAGGGTCTCATCCTTCAATCTTAGTTTTGTCAGGGTGGATAAATATTATGCAGTCCTTATTGTTAAATATCTATATATATCATCAGACTAAGCCATCTTCCATTGAAAGGGGAAATACCTTTGTCTTGTGAGCCTGGTTCCAAGGGTTACCAGAGCTGAGGGAACTGTGTAACTAACTTGGTATTGGCCGCTGGCCAAATATAAGAATGTAAAGAGTACAGTGATAAAGTTTCCTGTCACTCTTCTCCGTCTCCATGCAGGTTCTTAGACACAGAGGTTTGCGAGCACATAAAGGAACCCTAATTCTACATCCTGCTTTTGGAACACATACCATTATTGATATTGTTCAGTAAAAGATAAAAGTGTTCAGCTGTGATTCTCTGCCTCTGCTGATCATTAGCCCAGACACTCTTGTTCTTTGCTTCTGAGCTTCATCTTCATGATGGAGTGCTTTAAGGAATTGCTGTGGCTTCCCACCATGGCAAAGGCTAAAAACCTGCATCTTGTTGGGGGAATTCAGTAGGATCTCAATAGAATTAGCCAAATCTGTTTTGGGTTCCCTCCTTTTCTTATACTTCCATTCTTCAGTTCATCCTAAATTCTGATACTTTTAAAATATAATTGCATGAACAATTATGTGCATTTGGGGTGCATTTGTTCTAATACTGCACATCCACATTTCTATCCATTGTACCTAATATGAACAATGCTTGTAAGCAAATTTCCTAATACAGCAGGTTCTTGCTGGCTTTCTTTCATTTGCCTTCCAATAGTGTATGCAGGTCTCTTAATACAGTAAACATTTTCAACTCCAACAGCAAATGGATAAAGTCCTCTACCTCAACTGTGTTTCATGGCCAGATCCCAAGACTCCTTTTGATATTCCCCAAAGCCCAGGATACCCTGCCAGTGGGACCATATTTAGCCAGGCTTGTGTGAAAACAACTTTTAATTCAAAATCAAACAGTACCTGAACAAGTAGACATATAATGCTAATGTATCAGGAATTTGATTGACAAAGGAACATGTCTGCACAATTACTTTGGAAGGAGACATCTTTCAGACATTGTAGCCATGTCTTTTCATAGCCCCTTCTTAGTAAATAAGGGACAGAGTAAACCAAATTTAAAGCCATCTCACAGAGCTTTGGCTACCAAAACTGAAGCCTATTGCAAAATTGCTTTCCATCAAAGCAGTGTTGCCTTCCTCCATGCCTCGCTTTCATTCTTAGGAAGGTCTGATTCTGCTCTTACTGTGGCTTGCTTGGGGGCTGAGCTACTGACAAAAGTCCATGTGGACATTTATTCTGTACCTTTTCCTAAATTGCTGAGTTTATTCACAGCTCTCCAAGGGGCATCATAAAACAACTGGGATATTCATACCTGCCTTTCTAAACATGTTTTCCCCTTACATCTCTCTCTTTCTTATTATTAGGTAATTCACTTTGAACGTTCATGAAAGAAAGAATTTCCTAAAATGACAAGAATAAACAATTCTTATGTTGCAGGGACAGAGAACTCAAGGAGCAAGGCCCAAGCATATGCCCTGGGTCCCAGGCCTTCCAAAGTTCTGCAGCCCATTTTCTGGCTTTTGTGCTTCCCACCACTTTTCTGAACAGTTGAAATGCCTCTCACAAGGCTTGTTACTTCCCATAAGAATTTGACACTACACTATAGATAGGCTGGCTGGGTTGGGGGTACGAGGCTCTGCATGGCCGTGGCTCTGCTCCAACCCGGCCAGCAGATTCCAGAAGGTGGTGCTGGGGGACTGTGCCATGGCAGCTTTGCCATGGGGTACCGCAGGGCTCTATTTTGCCCCCCTTGCTATTTAACATCTACATAAAACCACTGGGAGAGGTCATCAGGGGGTTTGGGCTGTGGAGTCATCAGTATGCTGATGACACCCAGCTCTACCTCTTGTTTTCCACCAATCCAGGTGAGGCAGTGGCTGTACTGAACCAGTGCCTGGCCAAGGTAATGGGCTGGATGAGGGCCAATAAACAGAGCCTCAATCCAGATAAGACAGAAGTCCTGTTGGTGGGCGGTTTGGGGTTTCAGGTAAGTGATTTTGACCTTGTCCTGGACTGACTTTCTAAAGGAAAGGGTCCACAGCTTGGGGATACTCCTTGATCTGGAGCAGTCACTGGAGACCAGATGGCGGTGGTGGCAAGGAGTGCTTTCCTACAGTTTTGGCTGGTCCATCAGATGCATTCTTACCTAGACAGCCACTGCCTAGCAATGGTGATTCATGCTCTGGTAACTTCCTGGTTGGATTACTGTAACATGCTCTACATGGGGCTGTCCTTGAAAACGGTCCGGATACTACAACTGGTAGAAATTAGAGCTGCCAGGCTGCTGACAGAGACCAGCCATTATTCTCACATAATGCTGGTCCTCTACCAGATCCACTGGCTTCCAATTGAAGTCCAAGACCAATTCAAGTTTTGACCTATAAAGCCCTAAACAGCTTGGGACCAGGATACCTGAAGGAACATTTCCTTCCTTATATGTCCTCACATCCCTTAAGATCTGTGGGAGAGGCCCTGCTCCAGGAACCTTCCCTGAAGGAGGTAAAAAGGTCATCTACTCAGAGTAGGGCCTTCTCTGTGGTGGCGTCCAGACTCTGGAATGCACTCCCCAGAGAGATTTGCCTGGCGCCGAGCCTATTTTCTTTTCGGCACCAAGTTAAAACCTTTTTATTTAAACACCATTTTAAGAATGAGAGTTTTTAGATTTTTAAACTTAACAGTTGCATTTTATTTTACTTTATTTACTTTATTATGTTATTCATTGTTATTTATTTATTTTTTCATGATTGTGATTTATTCCCTTTTGTTTATTATCGGCTTAATGTTATCCTGTTAGTAATTATTGTATTTATCATGATATATTTTTGCTATTTATCACATTATGGATTGTATTTTTATTGTTTTGATTTTATACTCTGTAAGCCACCTTGAGACATTTGTGAAAAGTTGGGCTAAAAATGTTTTATTAAATTAAATAAAAAATGTTTTGGGGCCTGCTATGCCTGTGATCCCACTTTCACCAGGATGAAGTTTCTAAGAGTTTCTCCAGAATGGAGTTTGCCCCCTGGACTGAAGGAGGTTCAATACCCCCAATATTTCAAAATGAAAACTGTACCTTCTCCCCCAGGCCTAGATCCCAGTTAGTTATGGGGGTATAAGATCAAGCCTACCAGCAACTATCATAGCTGGACTTTCTATTAACTAGTCATCTGCATTGATGATCATTTGCCACTTCTTCTTTTGGAGAGCTTTCATCTAATGGAAAGCACAACATCACATCTGAAATATATTTTTCCATCATGGCCTTCTGAGTTGTGCCAGGTATTTTGTTTTGAACAAATTCTATCTCAAATACACCAGGCATTTATGCGTTAAATTAAAAATAAGGATCCTTCTGTGCATGCAAAAGAATAGCTTCCTACATGAAAGGGGTAACAGCAAGATCTTTTTTAGGGCAAATAAGTTTCTGCTGTTTGTAGCATTTCACATATTGTCTAAACTATGGGTTGAAAGCATTGTACACACTTTGGCAACACACTTGAGTGCAAATAAATCTCAAGTGGACCTGCTTTTATTGATACAGTTGGAGCATTGTTGCCTCAACTATGAAAAGCAAGTAATTATAAAGAATTTTCGGTTCTATTCACTGACAGCTCTTCCCAATCTATTGTTTGCAAACCACTTCCAATCTGTGATATTTCCCTTGCTATGATTTAGGAACCATTTTTCTCTTAAGTGAAATATTTCTGGTTGACTGTTGATAAGGGAGAAGACCATAAATGTCATTCTCCACTCAAGGATAATGTTTGTAAAATACTTTGCTCCTTTGCTATACAAAGCCATAGGAATAGTAGTTTATTCTTTTCTAATATGTCAATGTTTCACAAGGCTTAGGCGTTCCTAACTCTGTGTTAATATGAAAAGCAGTTCCCTTAAAATTCCTTCTTGAATCTCAAAGTCTCAAGAAAATATTTGTTTGGGCCAAAAGAAAGCAAAACAAAACAAAAATCATGCTTACTTGGCTCTTTTTTTGTTCTGTTCTGAGAATTAAAAAAAAAACCTTTTAAAAATAAAACCTCTCCTGTTTTTCCATTTCCTGAAAAAAATGAACTAAAGATTGCTACATGGAATGGTGATATTGGCATCTATGCCAAGGGTTTCTCATTTATTAAGCAAGATTTACGAACAATTATGCCCATTTTCAAAATCTAGCTGAACTTTTGAAATGTTAAACTAAGGAATCTGAAATACTTGCAATGGCTGTCAAATACTCTTTCTTTTCCTTGATTAAGAAGCATTTGTATGTGTGACCTCTCAGTGCAGTTATTTTCTTAAAGCAAACTCTGACACAACTGTCCTAATGCTATTAATCCTCATCGAATCTTTAGGGAAAAAATAAATACTAGAGGGAGTCATATGATCCTGATTATATGAAGTACACTTAAGCTACAGCCTTCAAATGCAATACTTTGTGCATTTAAATTCAACAAAATGACCAGTAAATGTTTGAGTGCTTCCATGTATGAAGATCAAAATAAGAGAGGTGATGTTTAAGGTGTTTTTGTTTTAAAATATGGACAATAATATTTGTCAGCTTAGACTGAAATCCAGCACACTGTTGAATTTATACCCATTTTTGACCCACTGAAACCCACACTGAGAGTGCATGTATGCCTGACTGGTTTTGCAGTGGGGCACTCCTGAACAGAGATGCTAAGTTAAAACAGAACAGATGGGGCTGTAACTTCAGATAAACTGGGGAAATGGGGCTAAGACGTTGTGTTCCACCACACTTTCTGCTTACACCAATCAAATTAGAAACATAGAGTGAGTCAGAAGGGGTCTCCTGGGCCATCTAGACTGACCCCCGGCTCCAGCTGGCACCACTCATGACATGCCCACCATGTTCAAATCCCATGTCCAAATCCTACCTTCCAAATCATTTGACTAAAACACTAAAGCTAAAGATGGGCAACTGGCAAGTTGGTGACTTCTATTTGGCTTCTATCTACTTCTTAACTTAACATTCATTTACCATACACTTCTAGCCCTGTAAGTTTAACAGAACTTGTCTCCTGTTTTCTGTTTGGTGTAGAGGCAATTGGGCCACAACCCATTCCAAAATAGTGAAGATAATGCAAGAAAACCTGGAATTGCAGGGAAAAGGGCCACCCTGTAGCATCGTCACATCAACACCCTCACCCCGGCTTTCTCATGAATGGGCGGTTAGCTGTTGTCAGAGTAGCCACTGCATGGCATCTGCTCTGTGTGCTTCCCCACAAGTTTTTGATCAAGTAAGAAGAGGAGCTTATTGTAAGCCACCTAGAGAACCCTTAGGGAGAAGTGGGTGGCATATACATTTATAAACAAACAAACAAACAAACAAAGGCTTTGGCTTCCTGCCACCAGTGTAAACAGCAGCAGCTGTATGGCAGACTGAGAAGCGAGATCAACTGAGGTGTTCAAGAGGCTGAAGGCTTGAGGCCAACCTGACCAAACATGTTAGAATCCGTCTTGGGGCCTATTTTCTAGCTGCAATGAACTTTTAAAAAGAAATTGTTTCTCCAAAATTGTGTCAGCCAATGGGGCTTTTCGAATTCAGTAGGTTATGATGCTAAACCCCCAAAGGCCCACTGTAACCAAGTTGCTTTACATTTTGTGGATGTAACGCGAACTATTTTCCATTCTGACCTAGATGGCATCTTTTCAACAGAGTTAGAAATGAATGTAACTAGTGAACTGTGTGGATCTCTTATTTTCATTCATTCATCCATCCATTTCTATACTGCCAAAGAGCTGAAGCTTTCTGGACAGTTTGTAGCAAATCACACAGTACAAACAATACAGCAGTAAAATACAATATAACATTTGTATATAACAGCAGGGCATCAAAAGGTACTGGACTGCGTTGGCCCTACCCTTTTGGATGTCCTTCTCCAGGAAGCGTGCATGGCTCTCTCTATGCTGAAGAGGGGGGGTGGGGGGGGGAAATCTCAGGTTCCAGAAGAAAATATGCATTTCACACAATGCATTTCAGATAGAATTGTTTTCCTTTATCAGGGGTTGTTTGTGTGTGTGCGTGTGTGTGTGTGTGTGTGCGCGCGCGCTTGTGTAGAGAGAGAGAGAGAGAGAGAAATCCAAGTATCAGAGCATTTTAATATAGAATAGGTACATTAGGAAAAAATGATCTGTTTTCCTCTCCTTCGTTTTGCTGATACCTTCCCTTTTCATTGTTTTTCTCATCCCATCTATGCTGGTCTTTGGTAGGATTTTATAGGCTTATTTTTTCCAGTTTGCATTTGGCTATTTCTTGTCTATTGTGCTTTTGTTGCTGGTTACTTATTGCTGGTTACTTATATGCTATTTTAATTCTTGAATTGTTTATGTATTAAATACATTTTTATGGTAGGGTTGCTCAATGCATATTTTAGAGCATGCTTATAATCTATGAGCATTTTACCCCGAAGAGTGAGCTAGAAAGTAATCAGATAATAAAAATAAAATATTAAGATAGGGAGAGATGAGAAAAAACCTCAGTGTCTTAGCTCAGAGGGGAGATAGGTTTGGAGTGGTGGTAATATGCTGGCTGTTTGTCCTTTGCTTAATTCAGCATTATTCACCAACTAGGTAATTAACCCTGACTGCTCTTTAGAAGGCCAGATACTGAAACTCAAATACTTTGGCCACCTAAGGAGAAGGAAGGACTCCCTGGAGAAGAGCCTAATGCTGGGAGCAATAGATGGCAAAAGAAGAAGGGGATGGCAGAGAATGAGGTGGCTGGATGGGGTCACTGGGGCAGTGGGTGTGGGCTTCGGTGTACTCCAAGGGATTGTGAAGGACAGGAGAGCCTGGAGGAATGTTGTCCATGGTGCCGTGACAGATCAACTTTGTGACTAAACAGACACTTCAGGCTGTGGAACCGAGAATCAGCACGTGACTGCAGTGCTGTGGTTTATGCATGTCACTGACACTGTGCCAGGTGATTTCTGAATGCCTGACATGGAGCTGCTTCTTTGTCTCATCAATGGAAGAGTCTAGCAGTTTGCATGGAAGGCTGCTGGTCAAAGGCAAACCAATGGAAACGTCACTCCGGAAAGACAGGCATGCTTGTGGTTGTCAAACTAAAAACTAGGGAAGGAGTAACCTGTGCTCCATGGCACCTGAATACTCAGGGTGCAGTTTGGGACATTGGGTATACTCCTGGATCAGGATGCCCAGGTCTCCACAGG
Organism: Varanus komodoensis; assembly: GCF_004798865.1. NCBI lineage: Eukaryota > Metazoa > Chordata > Lepidosauria > Squamata > Varanidae > Varanus > Varanus komodoensis. The sequence goes on from NW_025335268.1 coordinate 55,862,022, forward strand.
AAGGACATGACTGCCTTGTTGCTTCTCTGGTTACCAGTCTATTTCTGTTCACAGTCTGATGGTTTGGTGATGACATATTAAATGCTTTATGTCTTCAGTTCTCACTACCTGAAAATCCTCCTTCTCCCTATAAGCCTGCCCAGATTTTAATAACTTTTAGGGGTGACTTCGCTCAGTCCCACAGCTATTGTAGGCATATTTGGTGGGATGGAGAAGACCTTCTCATTGGCCACTCCAAGACTCTGGAATGCCTTGCCCAGGTAGGAAAATTTGGCTAACACTGTGACTCTGCTTGCAGGCAAAGATGTTTTTATTTAGGTAGGCCTTTGGCATGTAACCTGCTTTGCTGCTGAAGGGTTTTTTATTGGTCATATGCTGTTCTTTGTTATGTTTTAATTGTTAGCTGCCTAAAGCACCATTTTTGATGGAAAGACAGGCGCTGATTTAATTTACAATGCAAATTAACCAAACAATTGAAGGGAAACTATTTATTCAATGGGTTTTCTTTTTTTAACAAGGATCTCAGATTTATCTTTTGCATTTATTCATCATAAGTGAATAAGAACACTCAACACACGCACACTGCGTAGATCTTATAGATTACTAAATAATAATGGAGTAGACCTTGAATCAGCCTTGCATAGGCTGATAGGAATGTGGAGTGGAGGAAACTGCTATATTTCTTCTAAATTCTGCTTGCCATTTCATAAACCCTGGAGATCTTTGAGAGCTCCTTTGATGGTATAACTTCAGTCTCATGCCTGGTTACTGTCCCACTTTTCTGGAAAATCCCAGTTGCCTCCTATACTGGCCTGCCAAGGGATTTGGGGAGAAACACCAGTCTTGTGCCAGTGCAGCTTCTGTGCTTGCTTAGGCAACAGAGCTAGATAGCATGGGTTTTCACTAGCACTCAGGCTGCCAACTTCCTACCAGAGATTGCAGAAATTTTGCATTCCATAAAGCCCCTGGATTTAGGGGGGAAAATGACCCATTCCTTGGCCAAATCTTTCAGGCGCCAATATTAACTTTGGCTCACATGGTGAAAACCTGTGGCATCCCTACATTTTTCCTTCCCTAATCACTCCCCACAGTCTGTTTTCAATTTTAATGTGTGCAATGCTCTGAGCTGCTATTCAAGTAACCTACTCATGACAAGACTTCAGCTCTTTCTTTGGGTTGCTGAGAAGGAAGTTGAAACCTATCCCTGTCTTCAGAACCTGCCATGGGTTATCTAACGTACCAACGACAGTTCCACAGTTTTGAGGTGTGCTTTGTGTTAGGAACCCAGAGTGACTTAGATTCCAAAAGGTTAGCACACAGAAATGGGACATGTCCTTGAGTAGAAGTGTGGATGACATGGATGGCTGTGATACAGCCTCCATGCTTTATCATATGGGCATAGCACACCCACAAAGGGGTGTGATCAGTAAAGGAAACCCTGGTAGCCAGTGATGGATTGTTTATGCAGCACATGCCAAGGTGTGCTTTAAGCCCTGGAGTCATCAGGATCCTGTCCAGACACAAGCTGTCCAATGATGTCTCTGTGTATATATACCCTGTTTCAGAAGGAAGTATCTCTGTAGAATGTTTTAGCTGCAGTTCCTTCAACAGTAAAATAAAAGAAGATGTGAGACCCCATCAAGCACTGGAAAAGTGAAATGACAGGAAAGAGAAAGACATCAATAAATCAATCTAATGATCTCACCAAAGTACTGAGATCAGTTCGTCATTATATAAAGTTTCCATGAATGTGAATTATTTGTTGAAGGTTTGCTTTCATCACAAACAGAAATATTCCTTGATTTTTCTAAAAGTGAATTTATACAAGATTTACCCTTCTCTTTCTCCTTCCTTCTCATGCACTATTACTGTGTGAGTTATTAAAAGCAAGAGGATAAAAGCACAACTGGCAGAATCAAAGCAGTAAATTATTCTGGCTGTACCACATTGACTGAGAAGGTACAAGGCATGGGGATGATTTAGACATAGTAGCAGGTGCAATACAGCTGCAGCCCTGAACTAGAATGAAATTGCAATGGCAGTTTCCATCCACAAAGTGCATAAGGACGAGTTGTATGGGCCAATAAAATAAATTATTATTAAAATGTAAATGAGTTCTTCTAGAGAACTCTGCAGTTATCTCAGGAGCTTTCTCTTGAAAGTGTAATCATCTAGGCTCAGAAAAATGATAACTTAGAAATAATGAATGCATAATTTCAAGCAAAAGGTACTTCCTATAAACATGAAGCACTTTTCCTCAAATTTGGAAAAAAAATTGGTATGAAGCTTGCATACAGTTATAAAAGTATCACAACAGCTTTTAGAAGATTAGGGGTCAAGCACTGGAAATCTGGTTTCAGGCCAGATACTTAGGCCAGCAGTGGACAGAAAGTAGACTTCCAGATGGTCTTAGACTTCAGCTCCCAGAATTCTTGACCATTGGCCATGCTGGCAACAACTTCTGGGAGCTGAAGTCAAGAACATCTGGAGATCTACTTTCTGCCCACCTTTGATCTTGGATATAATAAAATAGTATTACAGAAGCAGCAAATGGTGGAATAATACATACTGTGGTAAATAAATAAATAAATAAATATTTTAAAATCTGAACTTCAAGTATAGGCTGATTGGATCTGTGCTAGCAATGACTGATGAAGAGAGGGATCTTGGGGTTGTAGTGGACAATTCCATGAAAATGTCAACCCATTGTGCAGCTGCTGCTAAAAAGCAAAAGTTCATGTTAGACACAATTCAAAAAGGAACAGAAAACAGAATGGCCAAGTTTTAGTCCTCATGTGCAAATCTGTGGTGTAGGATTCTTTAGCTTAGAAGAAAGGGCAAGTAAGGATAGACAAGATCAAGGTGTTTCAAAATGTGTGTTGCACAGAGAAAGTGGAGACGGAGACTCCCCCCGCCCTTCCCTACAATACTAGAACCTGGAGTCATCCCCTAAAACTGATTGGTGGGAGGTTTAGCACAGATTAAAGGAAGTACTTCACACATTTAAACTATGGGATTTACTGCCATAGAAAGTAGTGCTGGCCACCAATTTGGATGTCTTTAAAAGGAGATTGGACAATTTCATGGAAGAGGAGGCTATCAGTGGCTACCAGGCTTGCGGGCTGTGTGCTACCTCTGTTAACAGAGGTGGCCTGCCTGCATACACCAGTTGCTGAGGAGCTTGGGCAGGAGAAGGTCTTGTACCCATCCTGCTTGTGCACAGCTTGGTTTGCCACCTTGTGAACAGAATGCTGGACTGGGAATCAGGATCATATGGAACAGAATCCCATATTGCAAAGATAAGAATCCAGATTCAGTTATGCGATGATTAGACCTACAAAATCAATGGACTTGAGTTAGTCAAGTCCAAATATTTGCCAAATCTGAATCCAGCCCCTTGTATGAACCAGGACAAGATAGCATTCTCTTGTTGCCCCTCTCTTTCCTCTCTTACTTTAGTATTTCCAGTATTGCTTTATGAAATCATTGATTGGGTTTTGCCCCTCCGTGCCAGTTCATCTGGTCCACTCAAATAGTCGGCAGGGAACACACACAGCAAAGCTGAAGAAAGCATGGATTCATCCAGGTGGGAGACAATACAGGGCCAGAGAAGGAGATGGGATTTAGTTGAGATATTATCAACTAAATACCTCTAGAATTCATGTTACTCTGCTTTTGCTTTTTTGTAAGAAACTAGCTTTCACAGTTATATTTATTAGATCCTATTTATTGAACCTGATTGTACAGTGATACCTCGGCTCACAAACGCCTTGGTTCACGACCAAATCGGGTCGCAAACAAAAATTTCATGAAAATTATGATGTGGGTCGCAAACTCTGCATTGGGTGGTGACCAAGATCGCAGCCATCTCCCCTTCCCCTCCCCTTCCAAGATCGTAGCCTGATTCCTCTTGGTGCCAAATGCATTTCCAAATGCAGACCCAAATGAAATATGTGGTCAAAGTCCAACAACAGAACAACAGTAGAAAGTCTTCAATGACAGGTATAGATGTGAAAAATGCACAGATAAAATGTGAACTCTTAAAAACTGTGCAAAAGCATAGTTTAATTAATAGTAGAAGTGCATGCATGTTTCAAGAATGTGCGTAATTTATGCACACAGTGGAAAATACAAAATATGCATATAGTTTCATTTGAAAACTCACAAATGTCATATTCTGAGATTATTATTATATTACATTAATACCCCACTTTCTTTCCTTTTTCATGGAGTCCAAGGCATCTTATAAGGTTCTCCTCCTCTCCATTTTGTCCTCACAACAACTTTGTGAGGTCAGCAAGAGCCACTTCATGGCTGAGTGGAAAGTAGAACCTGGCTCTTCCAACTCCCAATCCGACACTCTAACCACTATGCTACAGTAGATCCTATGGGCATTTATAGTTATTCTTATCTTCCATTTCAACAGTAATTTTATCTACTCTCCAATTAATGCCACTAATGGTCCGTAATAATACTAATACTAGGACTGCTGCCTTAAGCAGTAAAGGATGGCTTACTTTACTTCAAAGACTTCAAAATTTTGAAGTAAATGATAGTCAAGTCACATATGGACTTTGTTGGCTGTGACCACTCCAATGAACTTCTGACTTCTGTCTCCTTTGGCATCTACTATTTAGTTTTCAAAATGGGAACCAGGCCTATCAGTTTCACGAGGAGGCAGTTAAACTTTAAATGCAGTGTGTGATGCCACAAGGAGAAATGGCATGTGAATCCACACAACAGGCTAGTTTAAAGAGTAAACAACTGAAAGAACGTCTGGAAATCATCTTTTTTCAATCTGAGTGAAAACCTGGTTTCATTTCCTAGTGGAAGCACTTGAAAGGACTAAGCCATCTCCATGTTCCTGAGGCAATTAGATATTAACCTTGCCGGTGCCTCCAGGAACCCATGCAACCTCCAGATTTGGAATGGCTGAAGCTGTGTTACACTGAGGTGCTGGTCATCACCTGGACTAGCAAGGCCTCTCACAACTGGCAGCTATTCTGCAATTTATCAATCAGAGGTTTTCTGTACATCCTTTATTTGGAAATAGTGGGGACTGAACCCAAAATCTTATATATGCATCTGTATCAGATAACTGAACTTCAAATCACCAGCAACTTTAATACATTTTAATTCAGGATTTACTGGGACTCTGCATTTCTTTGCTATTGGAGATATTAAATGAGCACAGCACACCAAGAAATCTAATACAATCACAGTGTCTGCTGTTGTGAATGTATCACTCTTTTCTTATTTTGCATGGGTCAATTTGGGCCCAGTATAGAAATCCTATAGAGTCACTATTTCTTTGCCTCTTGGCCTGCCAAAAGTTTAATTTTCCTTCTTTATTTTCCATTCATGTGCATGGATGTATGTATGTAGTGAACATGCATATGCCTCTGCCACCTGAGAGAAAAATCACTTAACGTCTTTGATGAAATGAAAGCTCATGTCACAATCATGATATAACCCTATGCAAATCTAAAGTCCCACCTCTCGGTTCAATGCAATTTATCCCATATCATTGTATCCTAGTAATAGGGCTTCTTCTGAAGTAATACCTGTGGTCTAATCCATTAGTCTTTATTGTGACAGAACAGTCTTTGGATATTTTATATTCACCAATTTAATTACAAGAATCAAATTTTTTCTCACAGCAGTAATTGCTTAATATAAATTGCTACAATACCAGGCAGTTATACTAACCAGCTATCACTAGATGAACTCCAAAGTGGATAAACTTCATAGATCCCCCTTGGATGTATGAGTCTGGCATCCATACTTTTGCCAGCTGTCTTCTCATTTATCTGGAAAATTCCATAGGATATATAGCTGTGGACTTGGGTCGTTAATGTGTTGCAGGAAAAACAGCAAAGACTTTTCTTCCTAGTAGCTGCCTAATATTGTAGCTGATTTAATTTTGTAATTAAATTGGTGAAAATAAAATATCCAAGATCAGTGTCTTTGTGCTGAAGCAAAACTGCTATTGTGACAGATGTCCCTTGTATTAAGAGCCTAGTATGCCACACAGATCACTGTTCACAATTATTGAACATATTAAATTTTGTCAAGGATGTCTTCTTCTATTATAAGAATTTGTGAGATGGCTAGAAATAAATGTGGAGGAGAGCTAGACTACTGCATGTCAGATCAAACATTCCTTCCCTATGACGAATGGTTTCTTTTAAGCTTTAAACTTCAGAGACTCCACTCTTTATTTCAATTCAACTCCAGTTCAATCCTTATCTTAAAGAACTGCATCTATATGCAAGTCTGTGAATCTTCTATATTCATGTTAGATAGCTACTTTATTCTCTAACTGAAGTTATTTGAAGATTCTCATTTTCTTTCTAATAGTTCATAGGTTACATCTTGCACAGACATTGGATAGTTTGGATGACAGATGCTTCTATCATGAACCCTTAAAATTCAGCCTTAATAATATTTTACTGTAGGTCCTAATATTTTCATGCAACTTTGGAATCACCCTGCTTTCTACACTCTCTCATGTGAAGGAGAGAATCCTTAACCATTCAGAAGCAGTAAAATCACCAGACGGGATAAAACTACTGATGGGCTAAAAAGAAAGAAAAAAAGATAAATTATGGACAAGGATTAAATATGTACCTGACAACCGTGTCTTTTCTTTTTTAAAATTTTCATTAAAGAGTATGTGTAGGGGCCCTAATATACATCGGAGCCCCAGTATGAGGGATGGGGTGGCTTCTAAGTTTAAGGAAAATGCAAGCTATTCCCTTTGGAAATGCTTTTTTAGTAATGTGAAATCAGGACAAAGGAAACCAGCATTTACTTCAACATGCCCTTAATATATGCTTTTGAAACAGGCATTCCTATAATAATACAATTATTGCTCTTTAGTAACACTTCCATAATTAGTTCCTCATTTGGTGTTTAGTGATTCTGAAGAGAATTATCAGGCTGATCATTTAAAGAGTGTATTATTTCATAGACTATAAACAAATTTACTATTTCACATTTGATATTCACAACTACAATCTCATCTGAAGAACAAAAGTAAGTGGTATATTTAAATAGTAGGGGATGTTGCTCATTTAAATACAAAGAATTGATTTATTATCAGTTAGCAAAAATATAAGGATACTTATAATATTTATTGAACATTATCACATTATTGTGGATATTCAAACCTGATTAAATTGAATTTTTGCTCTTAGTTCATATAGTAATCAGAACTTACATTTTGTTATGGAAAAGCTACCTGTTACCATGTTCATGTATAATAAAGATCTCTGAAATAGGAAAAATTACCAGAAGTAAGCACATGTAATTTGCCAACTATGTGGAGGAAAACCAGGGTTTGGGGCCAAAATTGATTTAAAGGGGTATTGTCTGTTTGGAATCATCAGCTTAATTTTTGTTCTTTCCCTCTCAGCCCCCTTATGGTACAATCCACCCCATTCAGATGTGTCCCCTGCCCATCAAGATTCCAGCCAGAGGAAAGGAAAGGGGGAAAGTCACTTTCCGCCAACCCATTCCCTGCACATTTCCTTGTATTCAACCCACAATGAATTAATCAACAGTAGATGCATTCACAAAGAGGCATTCATTAACTATTCTTTTTTAAATGCTATTGCTTCTCCCCCTCAAAAATTCAAGGGAAAACTATGTTGGAAGGGAATATATAGAAAATTTTTACCACTGAGTCTGAACTCTTTGAAAAAGAACACAAGACAAGTCAAATGACTGAAGTCAAGCCAAAGATCATGTCATTGTAAGCAATGCAAAATTCATCTGGGCACTGGATTTTGTCCTGCATTCTACCTCTGGACAAACAGTGACCTGGTACTTATTATCCCCAGTTTCCTCTCATCTATAGTGCTGAGCACAAAATATGGAATACAGACTATCTATTTTTAACAAGGAAAAATGTTTGGAATCCAATGATGGATTGAACACAAGAGCTTTGTAGGATCACACTAGACTCTTTGTGCTTAAAGAAGGCCGTTGCAAAATGCACTAAAGAATTAATAGTGCCCTATTTGCATGCTACTGAACTTATCAGGGATGAGATCCATGCCTAACTCAATGAGGCATGGATCATTTTACTTTATTTGATTCAGTGTGCATAATGAATTAAAGGTTTAAACTGCATTTTCCATAATTCATAAACAAGAATAAATGCTTTTAAGGAAGTTTTTAAAAAATCATGAGTTATAGATCATGTGATTAATGTTGTTTGCTATAAGCTTGGCTTTAATATGCATGCTTCCATTACAATCATAAGATATCAAAATAAATTAGACTGGTATAGAAAACAACTAAAGGTATGGATTCCAACAAGTTCAGATTGTATGCTATCCAGCTGGTGATACTTTGAGGAAGTTGGACAGGAGTATGAAAAACAGACTCTAGAAATCTAGAGATCTAGAAAATCTACATAAATATTTACAGATTAAGCAGAAACAGAAAGCAGTCTTTGTTCCTCTTCATTTTAGGATACTTGGCATATCAGGAAATGAAAAGGAACTAAGCATTATTTTTCCTTTATAAATGCTTGATTTTCTGTCCATCCAACCATCCTAATTTGCATTTTTCCCCAGCTAGGTTGTGATATATTAAATTTAGCAGCTGTAAGCAGATTTTAGGCAAGTCATTGGGTCACTTTTGAGTCAGAGGTTAGATCAATTCATGTGACTTTTATGACAAATGTAGATGAATTTGAATAAAATATTACTGTTGTATTAAACAACAGACTGATGATTGTGAAACATTTAACAATAACATGATTTTTTTTCTTTTTAAAGCAGGGGATAATAAGCTACACCCAATGCTATGCAAGTAGACTTCCAGTAGACTTCAGACACGAGGGCTTCCGCTGACACAAGAGGGCTTTCCCCGTCTGCTCCACAGAATCACCAAATCCACTGAAGCAGAGTTAGTGGGCGAGTGGGGGAGTGTAGGGTGAGTTCCATCTAGTGGTATTGGGTACAATGGCCTCATGTAATGCTTGCACGCCAGCATGGTTTAGGCCCATGATGTTTCTGAGCGTCTCTCTTCCTACACCATCGCCACCAAGCATCACAGGGTCAAACATGAAGAGAAGAGCCTGGGAACATACTTGGCAGAGATGCAAAGACAGCTACACATGACCAAGGGGGAGCATTTATGTTAATGCATCTCCAAAAGATCTCTCCATGCCACACTAGAATATCCTTTTGAAATTGAAGAGAGCCTCAAAAGCACTGTTTCATCCTTCACAGTGGATTTACACTTCCACATGTTGTATACAGTATGATGTTCCAACACTGTAACGTGCAATGAAATGACCATCACTTTTCTTCTGTTTCAACAAAGTCATGAAAGCAAGAAATGATTCCCATGGAATTCCTTGGATGTTTTGCTTGATCTGGGACCTTCAAAATATTGTAAACTGTCCTGAGCATTTTGAATAATAGGATGGCATACAAAAGTTTTTAATAAATAAAATAGCATTGGCATTGCTATTACTATTGATGACCTATAAAGCCCTAAATGGCTTGGGTCCTGGTTACCTGAAGGAGGGCTTACGTCCGTATATGCCCAGTCACCCCCTGAGATCAGCGGGAGACGCCCTCCTCCGGGAGCCCTCAGTGAAGGAAATTAGGAGGGTGGTTACTCGAAGGAGGGCTTTCTCAGCGGTGGCGCCTAAGTTATGGAATGCGCTCCCCAGAGAGGTCCGCCTGGCGCCGTCGTTATTTGTTTTTCAGCGCCAGGCGAAGACCTTTTTATTTAAGCAGCATTTTAAATGTTAATATCATTGAATTTTATTTGGCCAGAGCGGCTTATTTTATTCCAATGTATATATTTTAATTGTTATTGTTTTAATTTATTGTGTATTTTATTATGTTGTGAGCCGCCCCGAGGCTACGGCAAGGGGCGGCATAGAACTGTTTTAATAAATAAATAAATAAATAAATAAATAAATAAATAAATAAATTACAGCTTAGGTGGAATATGGATTCAACCTTCACTGAACCCTAAACCGGAGTGACTAATTCCAATCTTTCAAGTTCAGAATAGGTTGCAACCCTAAGCAGGACTATATCAGTTTAGCATAATAGTCATTGTGCACTTTACTACAAACTTGTCTTCTCAGAAAATTGATTCTAACGTTATAATTAAGTGGCATTGCTGCCAATTATTCTTCCTGTCCATTTTATGCAACACTTATCAACATTTCATAAACACTTCCCCTCCCCTTTTCTTCTTTTAGCTGTAACTGTACAAAGTATTGAAACCTGAAACTCTAATGGTGTGCTTCAGTAGTTCTGCTTGCAATATTAGAACAAGAATGTGTTAGCATTTAAATTGATTATATGTGCTATTTACCAGTATTTCGACCCTGAATGAAATATTATAAGCATCCCTAGAAATGCAAGGAAGTTTTTGGGTTTTTTTACAGAGTTGTCCTCCCTTCCCAAGTGTCATCCTGTCTCTTAGACAAAACTTTATTACAACTATAAGCACTGAACTCCCCTTCAGTTCACTCTTGAAATGGAACTGAATGGATGGAACCCAGAGGCAGAGCATATCTGATTCTGTGTTTAACGTGCCACTATGACGACCAGGTCTTTGATTTACTACCAATATATCTAACTCCTTTTTTTAACTATGGAAGTTTCACCTTGGGCAGAACTTCTCTTCTTGTATTCCATTTGACCCTGGGGAGAAAAAAGCCGCATAAATGTGGGTTTTCTCCAGCCAAGCATCATTAAAGCCCCATTTAGTCATTAAATCCTCATCAGAGCCCTATTCAGTCATTAAATCCTCATTTGATTACAGTTATGTCAGAGGAACACCCGGCTGTACTTGCTGGCCCCACCTCCAGCATCATATCCTTCTTGTCCAACCCAGCAGCCTTCCCACATTGGACAGCACAGGTTGGAACACTTGTATAGGCTCCCTGCGCAATATAGAATGCCAAAGCCGCCTATAGTGGAGGGTGAGGGGTAGGGCAAGGAAGGTCCAAAGCTGGTGAAAGCAGACGTGTGTGCATGCAATCATGTCCGAATATAATGAATGAGCAGGGCTTAGGATCTTTTTATTTGGTGAAAAAATACACAACAGGCAACCTCACATGGCAAAAACAGTTGCTTGTCTGAACCATTTCAGGAGAATAATCAAACTACAAGTCCAAGTTAGAACTTTCTTCTTAATATGTTAATTTTGTACATGGAGGTTGTTTTATGTGGAGGAGAATGCAGCCTTCTGTCCATCCCTTTGGCCAAAGTCAGAAGCTTTCCAGCTGTCAGCATGCTGCTTAAATAGTGTGCCAGGCTTAGGATGTTGGAGACATCTGCAAAATGTTCAAATAAGTCTGGATTTCCATCCGAACGGTGGATTCCCCAGTAGATCATCGTCTTCTGAGCCATGTCGATTCTGTGGAGTTGTGGGCACATGTATTTTTACCTGCAGGGGAGATGTATGCAAACGCACCTTTGTGTATTGGTGCGCTTGCACTAAGGCACATCAGCACAAATCAGTACTTTTATAAGTGTGCATGTGCAAATGGGAACAAAACTTGTGTGAACAAAACATCCACACAGTTCTGTCCATAAGCAGATGATAGAGCAAAAGATATCTAATGTTATGAGATAAACAGACAGTGTGGGACTAAGAAAAACTTGTATGATTCTAGTCAGGCCTTGCTAGTTTTCTAGAACTGGGGAAAATTTCCTCCTTCCGTTATGCCATTGCCATGTGAAGCTATATTCAGCCTAGCAAGCTTGGCTCAATCCCACTCAGATAGTCAGCAGCCGAAATATACTCAAACAAAGACTACATACTCTACAAGGAGGACTTAGTAAACACAGCCTGGGGTCCAGTTTTGTTAGCTTATATTGGCCAGTTTTGACCCATTTCACGTCCACCTTCTGAGAAAGGTTTAGCTGCTGTGCTGGCAACACTGGGAACAGAGATCAGTACCAAGGGCTAGTCACCATCAATAAAACCGCAATTTCAGTAAGTGTTCTGATTATACCTCAAGACGGAAGGCCCAATAGAAGAAAGACTGATGTCATAGCGGCTCTTTACTGCAGTGTATGTGACTGTTAATGGCTTCAGAGTAATATGAACCACAGCATGGGCTTAATTCCTGAATGCAGTGCTAAAAGAGCCTGGCAGTATGTTAGAGGAAACTTGCTGCACTTAACCAATGGCTCTCTAAGGACCGTAGGGAGTAAATCTATTATGCTTGTGAAAGGTATAAATCAAGGTCCCTAGTTGTGCCTCTGACATTGTGGGGGTCAACTGAAGCTTAATAGGGAGTGTGCAGCTCTGTTAAAAGCCGTGTACACAGTTCTTTCTTTTGTGTCCTTGATATTTTGTGTCTGTAACATAATTGCAGTGTTTTTTTTTTTATTAAAGAAGCAGGCCGTCATCCTGAAATGACACTTCTGCCCCCAATTTACAGATCTTTAACTCACTCAAGCTGCTATATATATTTCTGAATGTCCAACATTTGTATTTCAAATGTAAAACCTACACTAGCTAGAAAAGAATAGAGATTTGAGCAGGCAGATTTCAGTGATTCCCATTCAGGTTTAGACTCCAGTTCAGATATATTTTTACTATTTTATTAATAACTATTGCACCTGCATGTATGCAATCAAAAGCTGTAGCTCACAGTGTGCATTGATAAGGAACAAACAATTGGTGCCGCGTAGCCTGAGCATATACTAACAGGGCAACCATGAATCATGCCTAGCATATCAGCACACTTTGTATTAATTTGGTTTCCACCGCTGGTAAAATGATAGTACCAGTATGAAGACAGGCATACACACAACCTCTGGGTTAGGGTTAGGGTTAGGGTTACTGCTTGCCTGCTGATTTAGAGAACTACCTGTGTCATTCAGCTCTATGTTGGATCATTATATATGCCAAAAAATCACCCACGATGGTATTTATTTATTTTTATTTATTTATTTTTCAATTTATATCCTGCCTTTTTCCTACAAAGGGCTCAAGGCAGCTTACATCATCTCTTCTCCTCCATCTTATCCCCACAACAACAACCCTGTGAGGTAGGTTGGGCTGAGAGTCTGTGACTGGCCCAAAGCCACCCAGGTGGCTCCATGGCTGAGTGGGGACTAGAACCCAGATCGTCTGAGTCCCAGTCCCGTGCTCTTAACCACTACACCACACTGGCTCTCTATATCATATCATATATATCATCCTTGAGCATTCTGCATTGTGTGAGGCTACAATGACAGATATAGGTTGCATGTGCATATATACAGTTGTGGTATGTAGGGTTAGGGATGTGTAAATCAGCAATTCTCAGGCTTGCTGTAGTTTTCTGAATCTCACCTCCAAACATGTTCTAGTACCACTCTGAATCACACAATGAGCTTTGCTTTTCCTTATCACATAAACATTAGTGCATTTTGTTTCTAATTTTCCAAATGTACACAACAATTGTGCCTAATTTTAAAGTTCACATTCTTTTCCTATTGATTGAAGAACATTTCTGGACATTTTTCAAAAGTACATATTCTTTAAATGTATGCATGCTATCAGATACTTTCTTTTGGTCCATGAGTCACAGTTCCACCTTAAAAATGCATGGACAGACTGCAGAGTGTATCCTAGTGCATGTTCGGTCTGCAAGGTGTGAAATGCGAAAACCTTGGTGAAAAATGAATGCAAACAAATCACTCATGCATCCCCATGCAAAGATTCCTCATCTCAAGGTGGTATGGAGGAACCCATCATGTGCCTGCAATTTCTGCCAACAGTGCAAAAGTTTGCATCATTTCAGTGGAGGCGACATTGACATGGATGTTTTAGGAACAGATGTCAGTTCATGAAACATCTTTTGGGACAGAACTTAACTGAATGACAGCCAAATCTTGAAAGGTGACAAACTCCCTGGAAGAAAGAACCTCCTTGATCCTTTCAGTCAAGATTGGCTTTGGTGACCAGCTGCTGAGGCCCATGCCGCAACAGGGGACCTGCTAGCAATTCATGGAAAGTCCTAGGTTTCCTCCCTGGTGCCGCTCCTGCCTGTTTACATACCCTTTCTGAGCAATAAAGAAAAGCAAGAGCAAAGGAATTGAGCAGTAACCTCCACTTGCTTTGTCCTCTCTTTCTGGGAGCTGGCATTAATGGTACCCAGAGGGAGACTAAAGTGAAAGGGCAGCTATAGCACTGGCAGCATAGAAGAAGTGGGTCCCTCAGGGTGAGAACTCTCACAGAGCATCTTACCTCCACTCCAAAAAAGCAAAGAAAAGAAAAACCCAAATCCTGAAGTGGCAGTATTTAATTAATGCTAAACATCAAAGGCAAAACTATACTTAAAATATGGCTTTATAAAAATGGTGAGCTAATGTCCTCCTTGAGCAACATTTGCAACCTTTCCAGAAAACTTTGATGACAAGGAGGTAGACCTTGATGCAAGGATAACAAGAGGCACCAACACTTTGGTTTTGCACAGCAGTTAATTGCTAGAGAATATCGAACACTGTCATCCTGAGCAAAGGCTGGAAAAGAAAGAAATGGGCTTCTCTCCCTCCTTACGTCTCCACCAATAACTGACTCACCTTGAAAAGTTTTGAGCATGAAACTAGAACCTGAATTAGACACATGTGCTTTAAAACAGTGCAATGTTCCCTAATAGCAATATGTTTCTTTAAAAAAATGAATAAACGATTTCATAAAGAAGTAATGAAAACAATTTGCAATGATTTTTCACTCTTGTAACATCAAATGGGAGTTCATATACTGCCCCCTTGTATTTTTCCTATCTGTATCCACTGGAAGGGAAGGGGAGACTGATTTGTGTTTGGATCAAGGATATGCTTCTCTGATAGGAAGGGCTCCACTCAGAGAGAGTTCATTTGGCCAATTTGTTTTAGAATGGCCTCTTCCACACACCCCATAGTTCACTCCTTTCATCAGAGTCATTTGACACTCCACGTAGTATTTTCAGGAGACTGTGGTGGTTGCCCTGGGAAGGAAAGGCAAGACATTCCACTCTTGCTAAAGCAGTTGATCTAGGCCACATATGGATCCAACCCACAGAAAGGTGGGGAGTGAATAAACCAGCCTACATGTGTGATACGAAGCTGGACTTGAATGTGAAACCTGAGTTCAAATTCCAGCTCAGCCGTGGCTGTGGGCAGGCAACTCACTCTGTTCAGAACATCAAAATCAAGCAGACTGAAGATGTGTCAGGACTGAGCCCATGGTCCAGCCGCAACCCCAACCTTAACAAGCCTATCAGTGGAAGGTGTGAATATAGCTCCACATGCTTGCAAGTACATCGAGCAAATCATGTGCACATGACTGAGAACACTGCTTTGATCAGGGCATCCTTCATGCCCTGCATAGCATCAAATGCAGCTAAGGATTTGTTCAGATCTCCCGGACAACACAAAAGGGCTTCTGTACACAAGACATTTGTTGTGCACTCACAATCCCCCACTCACAGAAGCTTGTGGAACCTGTCATTCTCCAGAGCCTCTGTCTTGTTTTCCCATCTTTTTTTCAGGTTTTTGTCTTGCCTTCTTTTGTTCTGAGTAAGGAAAGTTTGGTATAAAATTTTAAGTATCAACAACCGGGAACAAAAGCTTCATCTATCACCACAAATTGACTATACTGTTGTATCACAGTGCCACATTGTGGTTGGTTAATAGACTATATAGAAAAGCAGACAAATCCAAATCCCAGGGTGGGGGGGGGGGGAGCCTGTGGAAAGGAGACTTTGTTCCCCCTGCAACAAAAGTGGAAGCTGCCTCAATAAAGCAGTTGAGAATCCCACAGAGTAAGTATGCCCAGTCCGCCAGCAAATTTCCACCTGACCAGTGCTGAGGATCTCAGATGGACTTATCATTCAGCTGAATACAGAGAGATAGTGTGAGCCTAAAAAGAACACTTTAAGCTCCCTAAAGGAACATCAGGATACAAATGAAACAGAAATAATATTAATGTCAAAGCCTAACATGGTTACTGCAGTCTTATATTATCCTTCCACTACAAAATAAGATTTATTATTACAGTATTTCCTTAAATAATGCATATTGCATATACTGCTAATTGTAGTAAAGAACATTTTCTTAGTTTTATGTATACTTAGAGAAAAAATGAACTTTAATTGTCATTGAGCTTGAGCATTTGTCAAGTGATTGATGAAAAATGTTCAGACCAAAGATCTGATGAAGTGTTGATCGATTTGAAGAAGTCATTAGTGCCTGGTTATAAAGCATTATGTGTAGATTTGCTAGAGAATCCCTAAAATTGTACTTAACAATATCTGCAGTTTATTATAATACTAAATAAACAAGCAAATGTACAAATAAATACAACGATTTGTCAAAGTATGTGGATTAAGCCAGTTCAGTTCCTTAGAAGTCAGTTACAGACATCTGAAATTGCTTGAACTCAATAGTGACAATCCAATGAAGAGCTATTTACACTTAACGCTAGAGAAGCCACTGGTGGATATGACTGATGCATCTTTTTTCCAAATAAAGGAAGGGCTGAGTAAAGACCTCCTTAGCATGCTTAGCCTTCACTAGTAAAATGAAACAATAACATTATTTCTCAGACTTACTTCATCTAGTTCTCAGCTTGGCATCCATCTTGGGGCCACAGAGAGAAGAATGCTCAGTTCTAACTTTGCAAAACCAACTCTTTTGCCCTTTGGCAATGAGGTGGCAACATAATAAACCTCTGTGACAACCTCCCTTTCCTACTTACATCGGCCACTCCAATGATGTCACTAAGATGAAGTAAGGGGGGAGACTGAAGTAAGGGAAAGATGGGTGCTATGGTGGGGATGACTTTGGAAGGGGAGGCAAGAGAATGCAGGGGACAGGCAAAAAGCGTAGACCTTCTATGAGCATTTAGACTTTGATCCAAGCAGAGCAAGCCAAGGGACAGTTCAGGCTTTGAAGGCTTCCTCCTGTATGGATGGTTGGTATTCCAAACCCTCAAGTCAGACTCTGGCAAAGTCCCACTCATTCCTAACCTAGCCAATCAAGTCAGGGAGTGTTGTGGATACAGTCCAAACCGGGTACAGTGGTGTGAGTATAGCCCATGGCCTAACTGTAGAAGCCCCATGGGACACATAAAGAATAATATGAGGAAATCGCACAGCACAGAATAGGTGGAGGAAAGAAGCAGAAAGAGTCACCTCCATTGGCAGCCTGCAATTGTGCAGGTCATCATTCCTCTGTAATAGCATGTGTTATTTGGAATTCCCAGCTTGAAGTACTTAACAGTGATCTTGCACTAAGGCAACTCATTCATTCATTGATATATTACAGGACTGCAATGTTAGCATATTCTGTACTACTGCTGTTAACCAGGTGGAAGAAGCTCTTACAGAGGAAGTTGGGATACAGCCATGCCTGATAACATGCAGTGGAAGTACCCTTAGATTGCTGTCTAAGGAAACTTTATCTAGTGCATACCCCTACAAAGAACATTAGCAAGCAGATGGATAAGGACTGGCAAAATGTGGGTTTTCTTGCTCTTGTAGTCTTCACTTTGCAACCTGGAAATAAAAGAAACTTTTAAATAATCCATTGTTTATACAACAGATTGCTTTCATATGTGAACATTCACAAAAGGATTTCAGCAATACAGAAAAGAAACATGCAAAACCTATCAATAATAACAGCAGGGGAAAAGAATGGCTATGTGAGAGACTTGCTTAGGTTGCAGGCACATTGTTTAGGGAAAAATAAATGGAGAGATCTTCCGATGAAGAACACGGCATCACTTGTTTTTGCAGTTCATATGAGGCTCACTAAGAGCAAGCAGGCTGCTGACAAAGAAGGCAAACAGTAGTGACAGCAGAGGGCATTTGCATACAGAGTGCAGGTCTCATTGTCTGAAGCAAAGCTGCCCTTCAGCCGTTGCGAGCTGCTAAGTCTGGCCCCCTGTTTACGTGCCCTGGGTTGTGTTAGCCTTGGCTAGAAAGTGGCAGGCTCCCCTGGAGTTTATGTCAGCCTGACATCTGGGACACAGGAGTGACGGTGCCAGCTTGAAAGCTTTCCAGAAGCATCAGTGCTGCCCTCGTTGGATTCTTGCTCTGCTCAAGCAGGAGCCTTCCTCTGTTGTTAAGATGCTTATGCCTTTGACAGAAGGGCAGGGTCATTTTCTCGTTTCACAAAACAAGAAAAGGGGTCACTCAGTGTTAAACTAGGACAACTCTAAAAAGCAAAACAAACAAACAAAAAACCCTGGGGAGAAGTGGCTGCATCCCAGAAATGAGTGAGAATTTTGTTTGTTTCTAGTCTATAAAAGTTGATCAAAATTTGTAAATTTCTTCATAAACAGCATTCAAAATCTTGAGCCGTTATAAATCTGAACATGAGAAAACTGAAAAGACTTGTAATTCATCCAGTGAGATTGTTTTTCACGCTGAGTTCTTGAAAGTCTGAATTTGAATCCTTGTTAATTCAAGCCACTTTGTGATGCTGTTAGGCTTGAGACTACTTTTTCCTGATTAGGCCCTCTGTTTTAACAGTTCTGTGCCATGCAGGTATGACATGGCCTTCTCCATGCTATGATAAGAGATACCTATTGAATTTGACTAGTGAATAAGGGCAAGAATTTTGGGTTGGGTCGGGTTGTGGTGAGAATTAATGTTGCCAATTTCTTAACATGCCAAATGTAAAGCTCTTGAAATGTGAAAAAAAATCAAATGCAGGACACCGTTTTGCTTGCATCTTTCCCTGCCATATCCATTTTGTATACATGATTTTATAGTACACATATTTTTGCAATGTTTGAACAAGAACTGAATTACATAATTTCAAGAAGAGCGGAAACCAAAGAATAGTTATTGCAGTCTACACGTTGGTCTGGAAAGTGTTGATTGTGTTGATCTACTGAAAAGAATAGACCAGACAAAGGTTTCCAACATCCAAAATCCCGACAGCAGAAGCACCTATCTGCAGGTAGCTTTTGAATGAAATAGAATCCTCATGGATCAAGAAATCCCAAGGTTAGCCGCCTCAAAACTCGCAGGCAAAGCTTGCAACACAGACCGGTAAGTACTGGGTTCGTTTCGCAGGGCTGGAAAATATTCTGTCCAAAGCTCTGGGGAGCTTTGATTGCCAGTGTTGAAAATGCTAGGCTAGATGGACTCGTGTTTTGATCAAATATAAGACATCTTCCTACATTCCTATCCTGTGCTTTTGTAACATTCTTCATAAAACGATTAACCAGAACATTGTTTTCTTTTCTGTCTCTTCTATGCTTTTTAATAGCAATACCTACTCCCCCTCAGATGAGGAATTTTCCTATTTAGTGACCAATTCTGGTTAGCCACAACCTAACAGACTGATCCTAAACTTGTTTTCTTGGAACTTAGTCCCCTGAGTCCAATGTAACTTACTTCCTGTAGCTGTGATTGGGATTGCAGCTATGGGATATAAATAGGTAACACAAACACAACCAAAGAGGCAGAAAGCCAAGGAGGCATTTCAAATGTCTGTTAAGTTATCCCTTGAGGTCTTTCTTTCAAATGGAGAAAAGATGGGCACTCAGGCTCTCCTAGGGAGACTGTTAAAGGTTTGTAGGATGTGATTTATTTGCACAGGTCTGATGAATGGGCATGAAATCAAATGACTGCAGTGAGGAAATGATAAAATATCTGGAGAATAATGCAGCTTGAAACCTAAACATATGTTTATAGTTCCTATTCTGGGCTGATTGCCAAGAGGGCATTTTGCTTAGCAAGTTGGGTTAATATAAGTCATACTTTTCAAATGCAAAGCAAATACAACAAAAAGGGCCTCACATTTTAAACAGGGAGTAAAAATAATAATCTTGGTTCTGTGATCTACCAGGCAGCAAAGGGTAAGTAACCATTGTATTATATCTTCTGTTGTTAATGCAAAGAAATATCTCATTCATAGTAAATAAATTGTTGAAATTAAACTATTGCTGAAAACTATTTGAACATCTCAGATCTATATCAATGCATTATTGCTGTTGTTTTTTAATGCACGAAGTCAGTCAGGCTGGAATTGTAGGAAGTTTTTCTATCCAACATACATTGGCTGCACCTGATGGGATTCAGTGTGGGTGGTCATATCTACTCTGACACTTATTATTTATTTATTGCAATATCATTTAATTATGTAATTAAATTATTTAATTAAATTAATTAATTATTAAATATTATTGCAGCTGTCTTTTCCAGGTGTTGTCGGAAGGTCATTGATCTGTCCAAGGTAATTCCCAAGTACTTTAGAGAGTTATTACACTCTAAAATATAGTTCTGAAACTTCACCCTAGGCTGGTAGTTAGCATGCCTATTGCTGAGATAGAATTGCCATGCCCACGCATTCGGATGAGATTCCCAGGCATGCACAAGAGATGGAGGGCTCTGGTGGGAATGCCAGCTCCGACTTGGAGGAGGGGGAGTGCATAGGTGACCCAGACGTGGCTCAGTGTTCTCACTCTGATATTGCAGTTGTTAAGACTAGCGAGGTCCCGGCTGCCCAAACTCTCCCGGAGAGACTGCCCGAGCCATCTCGGGATCAAAGTATTTCAAGGGGAACCACAGAGCCCCCTCCCTTCCCTCCTGGTTGTGGGAAAGAAGCCGGTGGGGAACAGGCTGAGGAGGGGTTCTTGGGAGGAGAACTTGACCCCCCAGGAGACGTGGACGCAAGGGCCTGTCGATGGACCCACTGGCTAGACCAATTAGAGGTTCAATGGGAGGAGAGTTGGTGTGCCTGCTTCCATAGCGCACCTCCCTCCAGAGACCAGCCCCAAAGGGTTCATGAGCCAAGCTTTAGATGAAGGGGGGCAGAGTGAGAGGTCAACATTCCACCTGGTGTGCATCTTTCAAGGCTTGTGAATACATTGGTTTCTGTATGGAATAAAGACTCTTCCAATAATTGCTGAAGTGCCTGTCTCATTTGGAAGGGGATGCCCAGCTCATAACAGGAATGTAGCTACTTCTGTTTTTGATGGGCTTGTTGAAGATGCCATTCTTTGAAGTAGTCATCCAACTTCTGGAGGTCTTGAGAGAGAATATCCTCTACTTTGCTAAAAATGGTTCTTGGTCACTGACAGAAGACAGATGGCAAGACAGATGTTGTCACTGACTGGCTGAGTTAACATAGAAAAGTTAAATGAGGGATTCCTTGCATGTGCCTTCCCGGTTTTCACTAATGAAAACTAGGACTTCTGGTTGTATCATGGGCCAATATAATCCAGACCAAAATATGCCACACATAGAAAGTTAAAATGTATGCAACCAGATGGCTCCATATGACAAATACAATGAGATAAGGCATGGACTCCACAAATACATGAAGTCAAATATGTATGGCACATATGCACTATACTGTATTTATAATTTGGAGGACTTTGATTGCATTTCATGACTACAAAGCAAAGAAGACCAAGAAAAACCATGATCTAATGAAGTCATTCCACTAGCACATAGTTTCAACTGCCTGAAGAAACCCTATTCTTATCCTTGGACAGGTGTTGAATCCAATACTCTAATTCTGTTTGCACAGGCCATTGCAGTTCAGACACAATTCACTGTACAGCATGTTGCCCGAAATGTTATGAAAACTGTTGTGCAAAATGTTTCAGAAATCTATGCCCAAGGCATTTCACCAGCTGTTCCAAATATCATTACACAAGGCATTGCACAATTCATGTGACTTCCTGAAACTAGGTGTTGCTTGCAGTAGTCATGCTAGTTCTGATAGCACTTGTGGAACCACTAGCGGAACAATGACAACTCCGCATTTTCTATTAACCATTAGACTGAATATAAACTAAATTATTAGAATGCTTTTCTATGATGTAATATACTCAAATTTGTGTTGGAATGAATATGAACAGGATAAAAAAAAACACATCACGAGAATCTATACTTTCTGAGAGCAGCACAGAGGATCAAGTGAGCAGAGCTCAGATAACCTGACTGGGAGGAAACGACTGGCTGACTGCTTCATCTCTATGACCCGCCGGCAAGAGTGCCTTTTGTGCTTTCTTTTTTCTTAAGCCTCACCTGTGATGAGACCAGTTCCATGAAGAGTCTCAGAAAGACCAGTTTTGGGCTCACCCTGAAGGGGACGTGTCAAAAAGGGTTGCACCTTTGGGTTGCCACATCGAGTAGAAGGGAATCTCCCCATTGATGGCTGGGAATAGGAATGTCATCAGGCTCTTGAATAAGAGAGAAGATAGTGACCCGGCCTACAGTGAGAGCTTGGGTGTAGAAAGTTGTGGCATTTGGGCTCCCTCCAAGTCAGCAAAGGAAAAGCATAGGAATATAAATCAAACCCCAGCTGGGGATGGGATGTAATCCCTCCTGCTGATCATCAGTATTTCACTGCTTTCACCACCCATCACTGGCATTATTATATTCTAGCCTGTTAGTTTTTACTCATTGATCAACTGTATTATTACTGCTCATTGAAGATAACGGCTGCCCCTGTAACAGTTGCCACGGTAAGGGATGGTATGGTGGCGAACAGAGGTCATCAAAGTGGCCTGATGCTGCAAATTATTCCCCTTTCTGATCCTCCCTGGTCCTTGAGGAATGGCCGCTGCACCCCTAAACTGGGTGTGGTGTTGGTGGAGGCCAGGCTGGTGCAGAGCAAACTCTCAGCCATCCGTAACATACCGCAAGGAGGTGCTGTACTAAAGAACTGCACTGGCTGCATGTTAAGTACTTCGCCATGTTCAGGTTATGCTATTGTCATACAAAGGCCCTGAACCAGGATGTCCAGCAGACCACCTTCCCGGAAAGAAACCCAACTGATGGTTAGGATCTTCAGAGGAGGCCTTGCTGGTCATTCTTTCTCAGGGTGGCAGCCCCATCTGTACTCAGTTTCTTGCTTTAGTTGGTCAGGCGGCCATCGATGCTGTGCTGTTTTCAGTGCCTGCAAAACACAGTCCTAGTTCTGGAAAGACTTTTCTTGCTGACCAGCCACCATCTTCATATTATTTTGTGTTCAAATGCTTTTAATATATCCTTTTTATCTGTATTTGTTTTAACTTTAAAATATTCACCACTCTAGAATCTGCTTGGATGATGGGCAGCATAGAAATAGTGTAAATAAATACATTCTAAAATGATTAGATCATCACCATGGAATACATTGGCAGTAGCCTTTTTGGTAGCAGCACCCAGCAGGAGGGGAAATCTCCCTCGTGTCTTTTAGGAAGCAGAGAATTTGACACCTTACAAACACCTTCCGAAAAGGCATCTGTTCACCCAAATTAACCATGCTGTTCCATTTTACTGTTTCTGTACTATTACAAATTATTATCTTCATTATCAGTTCATTGTTTTTAAAGTTGCATTTTAATATTTGTAATGTGATTTGATTTTCACAATCTTTCAACAAAACCTAACATCAGCAAAAAAAAAACCCCTTATGCATATATAGAACATGTTTTTCTTGCTTCAGCAAAGAAAATATTGCCGTTCGTTTATCAGTGGGTGCTCTGATTTGTCTTTCTTCAGATTGTTATGGCTGGATAGACGTGTGTCAAAGGAATGCTCCTACTTGGGCCAGCAGTGTGCTTCTCAATTCAGAATTCATTTACTTGGAATGAATTCCTACTGCTTTCCATGTGCTCAGCTTTAGACAATCAGAATGATGTAGGAAAAAGACTATGTGCGAAAGAGCCAATTTGATTTTTAAACTATTCTCCTAATGGTTATGCACTAATCTGTTAATCAGTGCTTTGTCCCTTAATGAACTTTTACAGCCCACTTCTGCTTCCTCTGCAGTAGTTTCCTTATCAGTTGCCACCTTAATCTGCTGTCCATTCTGTCTGTCATCTCGCTTCCTACTTGCATGATAGCAGACTGTACTTTACAATTAAGTTGGCCTCTTTTGGAGCCAGTGTGGAAAGTGTTTCTGAAAGCTAGACACACTTTCAAACAAACCCAACGGCCTATGAGGAAAAGCACATTTGTAACAAATGTGTACGGTGGAACAGTGGCAGAGGGAGAGGCAACCTAACCCTAACCTAGCAATAGGGTAGAACCCTAAAATACAATACATATAATGGTTTAACAATCGGAACATTTCACTAAGATTTAAAACTAGGCTTTAGCAAGTTAAGTGGTTTAAGACAAGTCTGTACCACTACACCTGCTAAAAGCAACCGATAAAGGTCCCCATTCTCCACATGCTATTCAGAGCAGATGATCTACGAGTCTTAAGCTAGCACCAACACGTTAGTAAATTTGGTGCCATGCAGGCCTCAGTGGGGAGATCACCCAAAATGTGGAGGCTACTACAGAGAAGGCTTCTCTCCTTGTTACCAGCAACCAAGCCTCCCTTGGAGATGGCATTTGGAGGAAGGCCACAGATGCTGAGGGAAGTAGTCAGGCAGATTGCCATTCCATCAAGAATTATTACATCCAATCCATCTGGGTTTTGCGGATTATCAGGTGCCTTTCATTCCATCAGCCACTCATTAACACTATTCAATGTTGTACAGTTATATTGATGAAAAGCACATATTAATAGTTTTTTATATTTTTGCACAAGTAAGTTGGCATAAAATTACAGAAATCAAAAAATAAGTCTGCAAGTCTACGGAATCCACGTGACTTGGAAAAAGGCAACCTATTGTAAAATCCACAGGTCAGATTCATGGAGATCCAAAATCAGTAGAATTTGTTGTGGATTTCTTCAACTTCCCTACTTTATCCAGAGTCTGCTTATTGTGCAGAAAGGACTGGTAGTTTGCTCTCAATGTTAGTCATCCTTTCTGCAAAGTAATTAGATACTTACATGTAAAAACATAAGGAAAGCCATGCTGGAACAGACCTAAGGTGCTTCTCGTCCAGCACTCCATGTACATGGTGGCAAACCAGCTGCTCACAGGGTCCTTCGAGCAGGAGGGTGCAAGACCTCCTCCGGCCTCATTTTGTTTGGCACTCAGCAGTGCTGGAATGAGGCACTCATAGCAGCAGTGCCTAGAAAGGCAGAAAGACAAAGTATGTTCAGTCAAAAATACCATTTAGTTTCTGTGTCATCCTTTGGCTAGCTGTCCAGATCATCTCTGGTGATGGAAACTATATTTCAAAAGAAAAATGGGGAAGTTGGCATTGGCTTAAGATGGGGCACCCCAAGGCAAGCTCCCCAGCCAAATAAAAGCAGATGCACCCGCTCTGTGGATTGCAGGAAACAGGTAGGCCGATACGGGAGAATATGTTGCCCCCTCCCAGGTGACCCAGTCCCAAGACCACTGCACTTTATGGCATTTATCCTATGAATTGTTTTGCTATTTTTAAAGAAGTAATATACATGCTTTTTTCCTGAAATAAATACTGTGTTTGTACTCAACTCCTCTGTCCTCTAGTCTGACTCAAGTAGTTTAAATATCTCAAATGTATTACAGCCAGGACCAAACTTTACCCAAGAAACTAATTCCACATCCTGGTATAGGTGATACTGTCACAAAGGAATAAAGTAGTTCCTCCTATTTTTGAAAATGCTATCAAGGAAAAATTGAGGAAAAGGAAGAGAAATGTGAGTCTGAATATGCTGGAGTTTTTAATATTCTACTTCCATTTCCTCAAGCTTGCATACAATTATATTTTTGGACTTCCATATGCTTGTGAAATCCCCACTTACCAGTGCCCCCTTAACAGGAGGCTATGGCTTTGCCGCTGTCCTATTAAGAGATCACCATGCCTTTTGTAGCTGGCTTGTGGGTTTGGAGCTTACGTTGGCAAAAATATATTCTTCATCAAGAACTTAAACTGTTGCCATAGACCTTTTAATGACACAAGGAAGATTAGGATAGCATCCTTTTTCATGAATTTTAACTTTATGCTAAGATGCAGTCATTCTTAGTATTTGAATCTGCAGGCTGCTCTACTTCTGGACTGCAAACGACTTAGGAAAAAGAGCCATAGTGATGAATATCTCAGGGAAAACCCATTTCAGGAAAGAGGTTTTTCTATATAAAATTGTATCTGTATTGCTAAATAGCAATGCCTAGAACCCATGGTACTCAAAATATTGCAGAAGAGCAGCATGCAGTAGGGAAAAAAGCTAGACTAATGTAACATTAATTTTTGATCAGTTTCCTATAACAGAAATTATGTGGTTTGGGATTTGTGGCCCCAGAAATTTTATCAAGAAAGGTAGAGCACCTCCAAGTATTAAAGAAGCCAGGCTTAAGAATTCAAACCCATGTATGTCTCCCAAGGAGAAATTAGCATCAAGTCGATGGGGGGTTTGTGCCCAGGTAAGTTTGTGTGCCTGGGAATAAATTCTGGGTAATTCTTCTAGCAAAAGCACCATTGCACTGTCAGAAGCAAGCATTCGAACCATGTGCAACAGCAGAATCCCACTAAAGTTGCACTTCTGCAGGTGAGCTGAAACAAGTGATTGCACAAGCAATGGCACATTATACTTGTTGCAAACCATTGCATAGGCGTTTGTGCATTATACTGATGCAGCCTGTTGGGAGGCAAATTTCACAAGAAATTGTACAATGCATCATGCAAGCATGATAAACAACTGTGTGTGCAATGGAAGACTGAGCGCAGCTCTGCTAGCACTTTCCTGAGTTTATGGGATGGCTCTGCTGGATACTGTTCAATGAGGACTTTGTCCAAGTGAACATGCATAGGGTTGCACTATAAATAAGTGTAAGTACACTTCTTCAAGTTTGGTCCTTGTCTTCTTTGTCTCTTCCTTTACTCTCTTTCCTTCTCACCCTTAGTTGTGAATCTCGCTGATAAAACTAAATCTGTAAACTCTTTAGGACAGGAGCTTGTATGTATGTAAGTATGTATGTATGTATTTTTAGGTAGGTTACCATATAAAGCATCATGTACAGTGATGATGCGTAAATGGTAAAAATAATAATAAATAAATAACCAAAATATGATAGGGTAATACTAAAGTGTGTGTGTGCACACGCACATATAATGGTCTGTTTATCTTTGCATGCCAGAGAGCAAGCAAAGCAGATACATAACTAAAGGAGTAAAGTACACCAGCAGCACGACTCCATATATCAGCCAAGAAGCTTCTTCCTCCAGCCTGGTATCCAGGATCCTTTAATCCTTTCATATAGAAGACTATCTGCAGGGCTGGTCAAAGGCCTTTTTCTGCCTGGCTCCCCCTCCTCGAACCTATAATATTAAAAGAGCAGAGATCCTTAACCAGGAAAGCTATTCCAGTCCAGCATCTGAAGTCACTCTTCTGCCCACCCCTTCCCTGTGCTGCAAACAGGCCTGCCTTTGTGGGGACTGCAGCTTGGAGGACCAGCAGGCATGGCTTTGCTTAGGCAGGGCAGACGCAACGTGTCCCACTCTGACAGCGGAGTCTATTTCCTTGAAGCCTTCACAATATCCAACAAAGGGCTTTTCCAACCCATGCAAAGCCAAGTCCATTTACTAATTCCACACAGAGAAGCCAACTGTACAAGCAGTTGAATCTCATTTTTACACTGAAGGCAGAATGCTAGCTAAAGAGCCATAAAACTGATTTCGTGGCATATGCAACTCTGTCCTCTGGCACCTCACGGCACTTCCTCAGCTCCATCGCCTGCCTTCCAAAGTGGTCCTTCTCATGGCAGAGCTGGCCCTGCATGGTGTCTCCCCCTCCAAACAGCAAGAACTAACCCCCAGCTTTCCCTAAACGTAACACTTAAATGAATGACAGCTGTGCCTGAGAGTGGCCTATGAAAACTTTCACATTTTTGAACAAGAGCTTTGAGTCAAATTGCTCAGGCATGTGAGTCCTCTTTGGCTGTCCTGTTAATAATAACTCCTAACCACTGGCGGCAGGGAGAGTTTTCCATTCTGGGCAGCCAGAGACAGCTTAAACTAATAAAAGGCAGCAGGCCAGTGGTACAATCTGATCTGCTGTAAAGCTGTCTCTAGCATGGAAACATCTGAATTTAACATGAATCTGAAGGGTTTAAAACCAAAAACAAAAACCATGTGCTGCTTTCCCATGTTCCTGTGGTGATCAAGGTGTCGTATTTCAGAGCCTTGCTGAAAAGGAGGATTTTCCCTTCCATACGCAACTGGCCTTCAGGGTATTTGGCTGCTAAGGAAACTGATACTCTGCATCCACACCCCATGCATGACTTTTTAAACCTTAGAATAATAATAAAAATAAATATATAGACTCCAGGTTCTAAAAACCCTACATTATTTATAAAAAAAGAAATCATATGGAAAGGATTTTCCTGCAAAATTCTCCAGCAATCTCAAAGGGAGGCAACTAAGTCTAACAGCACCAGCTCATTCCAGCCAATTGGATCTATCAAAGTAGTTCAACAAATCATTTAAGCAAGTGCTTTACAACATGTCACCTGGGTTTAAGATTTTCTTTTCAAAGTCCAATGTGGTCTCCAACACATTTAAAGACACAAACAAGGAAATCTTGCTGAACAGCCCAAATTGATAAATGGAAACCTCTTAATGTACACGTTGCAATTCTGGCCACAAGGGAGAAACCAAAGTCATACTCAAGATGAAGTTCCCAAAGGCACCATTCCCACAAAACTTTTATGTTATTCATTCCACATGATGGTATCCCACCCTACTTCCAAGGAACTCAAGACTAGTTTTTTTTTTTAAGATTTTATAAATACTAGTATCTAAATGGTATCTAAGCACCACTATAAGCTATGAAATACTACCCAATATCAACTGTGATATAAACATTGAAACTAAATGTCATTGGTTATGATACTTAGATAAGATCTAATATTTGAAAGGATCTGGAAAATATTTAGCATCAAAATATTCAACAAATATTTTTGCAGTTAATTTGGGAACTGGATTACTTTCATTTCTTGATGGATTTTGATGACTGTCTTACCTGGTAATAAGCCCTAAGGAAGATGCTTCTGACTAAACATATATAGCATTTTGTTGCTACCATCATCTTTAGCAGTTGCCACCATCATAGTAAGACTGATTGTCATGAATGCAAATTGTGGTAACTGCTTTTTCCTTGGTCATGAGTTGCTCTTAGTCTTTAGCAAAAGCACCTAAACTTCAGTGTTACAGTTTGGAATACAACATCTCATCTAATGTTTTAAGTTCCATTTGAAAAAATACTCCTATGTCACAGTATAAATCTTCGAGAGAAATCTGTCTCATCTTTCTAATTCTCAATATTTTTAGGCTGTAAATTAATATAACAAAAATCATATTTCTAGTTTGCGCTACTTTCATCTTTAGTTCCCAGGACCATTGAAAAAGAGATCAGATTATCAAATCTTATTTACACAGAAAACTTAGGAGAAGCCCAAAATTTTTGGCAAACAAAACCACAAATATAAACTGGAGCAAATTATGTGTCCATAAATCCTATTCTGCTATGAAAATTGACACTATTATTTTTATCACTGCAGAGATTGTGTATTTGGCTTTCAGGACCAAGTCTCTTGCAAAAATGTACTTATGCAAATTTTGTTCCATTTGTTTCTCACAACCATTCACAAAATGACAAGTATCTTGACATATTTATGTGACATAACTTGCAAAGAGATGATAGGGGTATTATAGCACTAAGTTTGTGTCTCTATATAGATTATAGCTGTCTTTCCATGCTAAAACAGAATTTACAAGGCAGGTTTAACTCAAGGATGAAAATTCCCTTTGGATGGTAGCTTATCATATAAGTTCTCTTAATGATGAAAGCAGTTTCTTTGCAAACATCTCAGCAGGAAACTGCAAGCTGAAGAGCAGAGGGCAAATTAGGACAAATGAGCAGACAACATTCTCATGAACCTTTTGTAGTCTACTAATTGCAGAAGTTCTCACAGATTTATTGACTTGGGAATTGACCAGTGCTAAGACTTGCTGCATCCACAAAGAAATATGAGAGATGGACTCACCTATATCAAAGCAATGGCAAAACAAAATTAAAAAAAATAAAAGCTGGAACAGATAGGTGTTAAGATGAAGACACAACAGTGGCATAGACTTGCTCCCAGCTTGACCTATAAGTTGTCTGCAGGAAACCCACAAGAAGCATCTTATAGCCATCCTGAGGCTATGTAGCAAGGGGACGGCATATAAAAACTTTAAATAAATAAATAAATAAATAAATAAATAAATAAATAAA
This sequence comes from Varanus komodoensis, assembly GCF_004798865.1. Classification (NCBI taxonomy): domain Eukaryota; kingdom Metazoa; phylum Chordata; class Lepidosauria; order Squamata; family Varanidae; genus Varanus; species Varanus komodoensis. The sequence continues at coordinate 55,892,102 of NW_025335268.1, forward strand.
TAAATAAATCCCTGTCCTTCCTCAAAAGCAACAGATAGTAAATAGCTATCATGATTAGCAACCATTAATAGTAGTATGCTGCATGAGGGTAAAGCACCACCTCTGCTATTTTCTAACATGGGCCACAATCCACACACATTTTTCTAACTGTTCCTTCCTAACTGTCCTTTTCTTTAGGCTGCATCTTGAAGGGGACATTCCCTGAAAAGGTAGACCAACTGCACTCCTGAAAGCTCTCCAGACAGACATCTTCTTCAGAGAGTGGTGAGCCTGATAGGGTGCTTGGGGTGGCTGTAAGGGGAGGTGGAAAGCACACCTTTCTTCCAACATAGGACCATAGGATTCAGCATCCATCCTTTCTGAATCAAGGTCAGGATGAGTTAAGCATATGTAGATGGGTCAGCATTCTCTGATCTCCTTGGCTCTGCGTATCCTGAAAAAGCTCAGTCCCACAAGTCGGATGGCTGCCACTGGATACTAACATGAGCATAAGGCAGGTAGGTGGAGCCAAAGGGGGTCCAAAGTCCAGAGTGAGAAACAAAATTCACTGGGTCTCTTTGGAGCGTCACATATACAAAGCAGGCAGCTCTTCTATTCATCTATTTATTTATATCCCTATTCAAACTGTATGCCCACTTTTCCCCTCTAAAAAGGAGTCTCTCAAAGTGTTCTACAAACACAGAGCTAAATATCACACATCATTAAAATGAAAACTAGCAACAGGATGAGAACATAAAGTATTCAAACTAGCCATCAATAAATTAGGTTGAATAGCAACAAAACCAAACTTTTAATGGTCTTCAAAGGCCAATGAAATTGAACTGAAGATATCCTTAATTTCTGGGGCAGGGGGTTCCTATAAGAACCCCCTGAGAAACAGCCTTGAATGTTGTCCTCAAAGAAGGCTGGACTTAAAAGGATGGACAGTTCCACAGGTACTCTGTCCCTAAGCTATTTTTGGAATTTCTAGATGATAACCAGAAAGAAACTATACCCTGGGATGGCATTTTAATGGTTAACAGGCATCCTAATAACAAATCAACATGCATGGCCTCTTGCTCTCTCTACTGGGTTTTCCTAGTATGTGATGAATGAGATGGGGATGGAATTAATACGTTCGACTGATTAGTATGGTCTAAGAAGAGAGATAACTGCCAAACACAATCCTGTATAATCTGTCTGGAAGGAAAAGAGCAGGCACATAATCTGGGAAGATAAAATAAAGCACCAAGCAGTTGCAATGCCCTCCACCAGCATCATCTTTTTTTTGGCTGATTTGAATTTGTTTAATAAGTGATCTGCTGCAATAGAAGCATCTGTCACCAAACAGGGCAGCCAGTCATTTACTGGTCATATATACTGTTGTCAAACATTTGCCTACAAGTTTAACAGAGACTAAATCTTAATCATTATTGTGACTTCATCACCGCTTGTTGGTCTATTTATAGAGGTTGGGGAAATACCATTTCTGAGATGAGCATGTGCCCATGCGTGAATCTGTGCCTATCAACAATTTGCAGGTACTGGGCACATAATTCTCTTACGTCAACTGGCAAAATTCAGTGATTTCAAAGGATACATTGCACCTGTTCTTTTAAATGTTTATTTTAAATATTACCAACCCAAAAAGAAAGAAATTAGCAAAAAAATTATGGTTCACATACTGTATCATCTGCTCACAGCATTCTGTTGCAAGAGATGCTGGTGTTTTTTTCAGGCAAGGACTGATTAAAATATTTTATCCTCTGCACCACAGGATAAAATGAGGCTATGCCTGTGAAAAGTGCTTAATTGACAGTTTTAATAAACATCATTCATTTTACTGCAAAGTACCAGCGTGTCTCTTGTCCAGCTCCCTGAACTAATTCATCTAACCTTGATCCAGTGTTCTCATTTACCACTCAGATTCTCTACTTTGGGTGCCAACAAAGCCATCATTGAACATGTGTTTGTGGATTCATTTGTTTGTTTGTGTGATGATGTGGACATCTGGCCACTACAAGCTGTCTCAACATCACCAATTATTTCACGTAGACCAGCCATCTGGCTGAACTGTCAACTGATAGCAGCAACCCTTTTGGTCTCATAGATGAGATTAAAAACAAGAGCTAGTCGTGGAAGGCTCTTTATCCTCTGAGCCCATCACCCTGCGTTATCCAGGAATTTCTAAAGGGTTTCTAACAGTTTTATTTTCTGGTTAATAGATCTGGGCAAATGCCAGGATGGGAGAGTCAGACTAAAAAGCAATGAAAAGTTCACTATGCAACACAACTTCCAAATAGCATATATATTCCAAAAGTATGTCTGCAAGCAGTAATCCTCAAATCTTACCCCCTGAAATGTGTATATCAGTAGCTGACCAAGGCTTGAAGCAACTGCTCGTGATGTAAGGAAAACTTGATCCACCATTCCTATGAGCGGGAAAAATAGTGACATCAATACCAAAGCTGCTATCTCTGTGGGTGATGTTCCAGTGGCATATTTTATTGAAAACTAATGTTGCACAGAGGCAAGAGTATTGGACTACGACTCAGGAATCCAGAAGATCAGGGTCCAAGTCTCCACCTGCCATGAAGCTCAGAGGGTGACTTTGGGTCAGTTACTGACTCTCAGTCAAGTCTTATTGTGAGCATAAAAATGGAGAGGAAGGTGGTTGTGTAAACAGCCTTGGGTTCCTTGCTTGAAAAAGGAAAGATACACACACACAAACACTAATCAGCAGTTATTGAATCAGTGTAAGTTGAATACAAATAGCTTTTTACCTGCTAGTAATGCACCTTCATGTACTCTGAAGAATCAGAACTATCTTAAATATAATATACTAGTGCTTCTGCATTTAGTTTTATTTAGGATGGTATAGGATTAAATCTTACATGTGTAATTGTTTTAGCTAACAAGTTAGTAGTTTAGTGGTCAAAACTTCAGTTAGAGTGTAAACATTTCAGGAAGTTTGCTCAAGAAGCCAAGAGAAGATAGAGTTCAAAAAAAGGTCAGAATAAGGGGAGTGAAAAGTATTCACATTTTCTTTAACAGCATTTTAAACTACATGATTTGAAACTTGGTTGTATCTTTGTTGAAGAAAGTTACCTACCACACATCCCATTTCACTTCCTGTGAGCTTTTCTGCTGCCACCAGAAGGATATTTTTATTTCTCTGGCTGTCTCCGCTAAACCAGTCTTAACATTTTTTGGTCTTAGTTAGCTACACTATAGTGTGGAAGTTTGTTATTAAATGTGGTGTGGATAGCCCAAGAGAAAAGAGATTACCAAATTTTAAACAATGAGCTTCACTTTTTTACTGAAGAACAATGCTAATAGGAAATGTTTTAAATTCTGAATAGATTCATACCACACACACAACACCAGCCAGGGCCACACGCATCCAGCTAGGCTGTTTCTCTACTTTATTTATTTATTTAAGATATTTGTATGCCGGCCTTTGCAAGAGCCTCAGGATGGCTTACACAAATAAAATTCCAAGGTACATAAACAATAAATTGACAACCCACTCCGGCTGCAAATTAAAATATGGTAATAAAATTCAATATTAAAACTTATTAAAATATTGATTAAATAAAAAGGTCTTAACCCAGCACTGAAAAACATAAAATGACGGCGCCAGGTGAACCTCTCTGGGGAGCGCATTCCATAGGCAGGGCGCCACCACAGAGAAAGCCCTCCTTCAGGTGCTCTGTCTCCTAATGTCTTTCACAGAGGGTTCCCAGAGGAGGGCTTCTGCTGCTGATCTCGAGGGGAGGGAGGGCAAATAGGGAAGAAGGCATTCCTTTAGCTATCCAGGTCCCAAGCCGTTAAGGGCTTTATAGGTAATAACCAGCACCTTGAATTGAGCCCGGACTTCGATGGGAAGCCAATGGAGCTGATAGAGGACTGGGGTTATATGAGACTAACACCCAGTCCCTGACAGCATCCTGGCAGCTCTGTTTTGAACCATCTGAAGTATCCGGATTGTCTTCAAGGGCAGCCCCATGTAATGCGTGTTACAGAAATCCAACCAAGAAGTAACCAATGCATGTGTTACTGTTGCTAGGAAATCTTCCTCCAGGTGGGGATGCAGCTGATGGACTAGCCCAAACTGAAGGAAAGCGCTCCTCGCCACCGCTGTCACTTGAGCTTCCAAGGACAGCTCCGGGTCGAGGAGCACTCCCAAGCTGCGGACCCTGTCCTTTAGAGGGAGTGCAACCCCATCCAGGGCAAGGCCCATGTCACCTACCCAGGAGCTCAAATCACCCACCAACAGAACCTCCATCTTATTTGGATTGAGTTTCAGTTTATTGACCCTCATCCAGCCCATTACCTTGGCCAGGCACCGGTTCAGTACAGCCACTGCCTCACCTGGGTTAGTTGAAAAAGAGAGGTAGAGCTGGGGATCACCAGCATACTGATGCAGCCCAAACCTCCTGATGACCTCTTCCAGCAGTTTCATGTAGATATTAAATAGCAAGGGGGACAAAATGGAACCCTGCGGTACACCATGGAAAAGTTATCATGGCGCAGAGCCAAAATCCCCCAGCACCACCTTCTGGAATCAGCCATCAAGGTAGGAGCGGAACCACTGCCAAGCAATGCCTCCTACTTCCAATCCTGCCAGCCTATCCAGGAGGATACCATGGTCAATGGTAGTGAAAGCTGCTGAGAGATCTAGGAGAACCAACAGGGACGCACTCCCTCTGTCTCCCTCCCTGCACAGGTCATCATACAGGGTGACCAAGACAGATTCAGTACCATACCCAGGTCTGAAGCCAGACTGCAATAGGTCCAGATAATCAGTTTCATCCAAGAGTGCTTGGAGTTGTCCCGCCACCACCTGTTCCAACACCTTGCCCAAAAACAGGATGTTGGCCACTGGTTTATAATTGGCGACCATCTCTGGATCCAGAGGCACCTTCTTTAGGACAGGCCTGATTACCGCCTCCTTTAAAGGAGCGGGCACCCGGCCATCCTTCAGAGATGCGTTAATAATACTTTATCTGGGTTCCTTATTCAAGCAATGCTGTTGTCCAGCTCATTTAATCAGTTCTCCACTTTGAAGAATTTTAAAGGTAGTTTCTTGTTCTTTTCTGCATACTAAGTTTCTAATTCCCAAGTTTAGAACTTTTTTTCTCTCTTCCTCTGTTGACCTTCATAATTTCATGGATTCCTAAGCAAAACTTCTTCTACAGTCTAACTAAATTCATTGCCTCTGAATGTTTAGTGTTTTGGCAGAAAGTACCACAGAGACTCAAAAAATTAAGCCCATGTTATCCTTTCAGTTTAAAACCAAACAATGCAATGCAGCACAAAAAGGAAAAATGCTATTTTGAAATGCATAAATAGAAACATCACTTCCAGAACAAGACAGGTACTAGTTCCCCTTTACTCTGCACTAGACTTTACCTAGAATCCTGTGTTCTGTTCTTGGCACCTAAGTTTTTTAAAAGATGCAGGAAAACTAGAAATGGTTCAGAGGAGGGCAAAAAAGATGATCCAGGGTCTTGAAACCAAGCCCTTTGATGATAGACTAAAAGAACTGGACATATTCAGCCTCAAGAAGAGAAGATTGAGGTACTTGCAGAGTACTATCATATCCCTTCTCAAAGGCTGTCACAAAGAGGAAGGGAAAGATCTCTTGTCATTCATCCCTGAGTGTAGGATATGGAACAACAAACTACAGAACATCAGATTCAAGCTAGACACCAGGAAAACTTCCTCACTGTCAGAGCCATATGACAATGGAACCAGTTGCCAGGAGAGGACATGGGCTCTTCAACATTAGAGACATTCAAGGTGAAACAGTCATCTGTGTGGGATAATGTAACTTGGCATCCTACATCTGCAGGGAGTTGGACACAATGGCCTACCTGGCCCCTTCTAACCCTATGATTCTATGAATCTATGGAGAAGCATTCTGATCCTTCACAGTGATTTGGGTAGCTTTTACTGAATCCGTGTTTCATTGTCAGTATGCAGGCAGTTCTCTGAGTCCATTCACAATGGCAAATGGGATATAATCCAAGCTATGACAGCAATTCATGCAGCAGAAGATGGAAGAAGTACTTCAAGCAGGCAGCCGGGGCATCACGGTCTGCTGTATCCATAATCACTTCATTCACACATTATTTTGGATCTTAGCCTGGCTAAGAAACTTCAGGATTGTTTTTGCAGAGAAATATTGCATTATGATTGTTATGTCATGAGGTGAAACATATGCAAAGCACAATGTTTTAAAGAAAAGTTCCTTGGTGACCAGCTGTTTCTCAGGCTAAATTATCTATGTTTTCAGGAAATGACAAACAAGTACAGGCAGCAAACATAGGCACAGCCTCTGACAGGTGCCTTGAAGGGGCTGTAAAAAGTCTCTGCACAGCTGGAGATCATTCCAAGACTTCTTTACTCCTTATCAAAGTATGAGGCTGCCCAAAACCAGCCAAACATGATTATCTACCTTATCCCACCATGGTACTGGCAAGGAGTGGTCATGGGGTAGAATGTGTGGCTTCAGCTAATCTGCATACCCATTTGGGAATCACAGAATGATATAGTTAGGCCATTGAGACCAAGACCCTACTCAGTAGTACAGGACTCAGTGCAATGAGTTGGTACAAAATGCCCAGGAAGCTTTGGCTATTGGGGGGTATAGAAATAAAATAATAGTATTTATGGATGGATGGATGGATTGGCCACATGTAGTAAAAGATTCTTATAGTGTGGCATCATCACAGTAAGAATTTTGCCAATCCTATACCAAGTGAACAGCAGCTTGCAGGAGATGGACAGATGCTGAATGCATGTCTCTTTACTAGAAGCTGCAAAGGAGATACAGGCAGTCAAACATGATGCCGAGAGTCCCTGAGCATGCCACAATCTGCGCTAGCTTGCTAGACTATGTTTCCATTTTGGACTGTGAGGTTCTCAGTTCAAATCTGGAAGTCCCTGCCAATAAGAATGCTAAGATCCACATATGACAAAAGACAGAATCAACAGAGTTAACCCCATCAGTTAGGTACCACATTTTTTCCAGCTTGGATTGGCCTCTGCTTTACCCCTTGAGAACAGCCACATATAAAAGACTGATGTAAGTTCTGGCTGAAAAGGAATGGGTGTATTGCTATTTATCCTCATATTAAAAAATGCGTACTATTTATTCTCCAGCGGGTTGGGGGAGGGATGTTGTCCAGCCCATGTTTCCACCACTACTTTTAGTTTCTTTCTTGTCAGCTGCAGCAGATGTTCCTGTTATGTTTCTACTCTAAGGAAGGAGATTTGCTGGCTTTTCTGGGCTCCTGGGCAGAGATCCAGCTGCAGCTGTAGAAAAAGGATGCATAACAATGGAATCTTCTTGTTCTCGGTCTGGCTTTACATCATCCTGGCACTGATTTATCAAGGTAGGGTTTGTTCATCCTGAACTGGGTTTCTTGAGATTCTTCCTCCTCACCACACCCACCTTTATTCATTTCTTCTTCATTCATCTGGTGACCTTTCACCACCCATTTTTCAGACTCAGTATAGAGGTTATCATTCTGTTACTTCCTATAAACAAAAGAAGGGATACAATCTAGCCAGAGTCCCCTTTATTTGAATGGGAAATAATATTTATTTAATATTGTATCTTTCTGCCAAAAATGCACTCAGGGCAGCTAATGGCCAAATCCAGATTGAGAGCAAAATCATAAAAACAACTTAAAAAAGGAAAAATGCAATATACTATAAGAGATATAAACAATTGTCAGCCCATTAAAAACCCATTCAGCCACAGATTGGCTTATATGCCAAAGGTCTTTGCATACATTTAAGTTCTATGTTTGGTCCTGCTCACTTTGAAATCAAAGGCTTCACAAAGTGCTCCTTGTTGCCTTGATCATGCTCTTCATTGCACGTGGAACTGCCTGTCAGAGAATATTTGCATATTTGCCATGAAAGCCCCAATCATTGCAAAACATACTAGGATGGGCTTTGAGATTTGCAGGACAACCACTAGGTCTGCTGGCCTTTGTGACCTCAGCTGTGGGTGAGTCATTCTTTATGTATATCCAATTTTCTCCTGCACCCAGGCACTGTAAGGAGATGGCAAGTGGAAATAATATATAGACATCTATGAAATTGAGCTCCCTTTAAATAAACTCATAACCTTTTACTTATTTTCTCAAGATTAAATTATCTTGTCGGTCTGTACCCTGATGTTTTCCTTATTTGCCAAATAGAGCTGTATAGGCAGTAACTGAGACATGAACAGTCTTCCTCTGACAATTTTGCAACTAAAATTATTTACCTTGCTTTTCTTCCCTATGGAGCAGATTTCTAGTGCCCTAAAGACATTCTGGACTACAACTCCCATCAGCCCCAGCCAGGATGATCAGTCATGCTGGGAGCTGGAATCCAGAACAACTGGAGGATACCAAACTGTAAAAATGCTGGTACCATTATTTGTATTTTTGTCTCCCTGAAGGGAAAAAGGAATAATTTTTAGAGGGATGAGTACCAGAAAGGAAACTATTAAGCCCCCTGTGTCCATCTGGATCCGGATTGTGGCCTCTGGTGCCTTTGGTAGTACTGGGAAACTTCAGAGAAATCTACATGCTTCTCAAAATCATATGATGTTGGTCTTCTCTGAAAAACTTCTGGTGGCCTCTAAAATATTCATAGGTTCCCTGAAAATAGCGTGAAAACAAGTAAGTTAATTGAATTAAATGTACATTGTTTAGAATTGTATCTGAACTGGAGTGGGCAATTGTAGGAGACCATTTTATTCCTTCTGTTCCATTGCAACATGGAAAGTCATTAATTTATGCTAAGGCAGTGGATATGGATAGACTGAGAAATAGGGCATGAGGCAGGAATGTGGCACTACAGCAAGCAAATCATCTTCGACTTCCAGCTGATGTTTTTCCCATGACATTTCCAGATCTTCCTCAGGGGTCAGAGAACCCTGTCACCGACAAAGTGGGAGCATCTAACCCGGAGACCACACTGACACTTGGAAAAAGTTCTGTTGCTTCTCTCCAGCCATTGACCCTGAAACAGGACTATATTCAGATCTACTGGATCCAAAGCTTGCTCCTTGGAAGAGACCCAGATGTTCCCCCAACTGAGTTTTAAATGCCAGCAAAACTGCCCCTTCAGGGAGAGAGAGAGAGAATGAGAGAGAGAGAGAGACTCCTACCCTGGCTTGAGCTGGCAGAGCTTTAGAAGCAGGGAGATCTGCGTCATCATTCACCTGACCCCACGTCCACTTGGGACCCAGAGTCCCAGGATGGTCTGCAATACTCTAAAATAACACCTGTTTTCCAAACTTTCTCTGCCCCCAATGTCTCTTATTCTCCTCTTGCTTCTTTTTCTTTCAAACCTTGTTCAGTCTGGACAGCTGTAATGCAATTGCCTGAATGTTTCAGACCACTTCCCATTCCCAATTTTTTTCTTGTTTCAGCTTTGTTTACTTTTCTTTATTCTTCTGGCATATTTCCTCCTTTTCTATCAAGCTGCCCTTGACAAAAGTCCTCTTTAGAGAGTAACAGCAAGAACAGTGATGACGACTACCAAAAAGAAGGTATTTCAATGCAATGCTTACCCTCTCTGTATCAAGATGGCAATCTTGTAAGATGTCAAGATCTAGCAGCCAAGTTTGGATACTGCAAAATTGGCTATATAAACACCCAGGACCTCATCATACCCTAAGCCAGTATGAAGGAGACATTTGCAGGAAGAGTTGAATGCACGTTCTCAGCAATATACAAGAGAAAGAAACTAGCAGAGAGGCAAAAATGAGTTTAGCATTCCTGTGGCTTGTTTTTATTATTATTGTTGTTATTGTGATCATGGTTGAAACCATCTATTTACAGTTATGGAGAAAGAAAATATTTTGCTGACCACAGCTGAAGAGAACTTGACAGAGTTTTCCTGCTTGCCCTCTCCCATGTCATCAGTGTTTTCTGGGAGAAGAATTCGAGGTGGTTTTCCACCTAAGTGGTTACAGCTGTTTCCACAGGATCAGTCAGATGAAGTTTCTGTCTGTGTTTATTCTGGCTCCAATTTTTGACTGGAGCCCGGCAGGATGACAAAGTTTTCTGTGGGGCTTGGGACTTTGGACAAACATTCCACAGTTTCTGACTCCTTAACATGAAATGTTTGATGAATTCAGCTCTTAATTTCTTCTGGAAAAATGTCAAGGCCTCTGGGGGGATTTCCTATAATCTCACAACATTTGTTTTCAAACAAAGACAATGAATGTATTTGCCTGTCCCTGAAAATGAGCATTCTTGGGGAGAGAGAGAGATTCTAGTAAAGTTCCAGTTTTCTATAATTGCAGGTTTGTGATTCTTGTGATTCTTAGGAAAGGAAATATCCATGGTGGTGCTTGTCAAGCTTGTATCTCCATGATGAACTTTCTGTTTGTATGTTACATTTCTGCCCCACCATATTTATAGTCTAAGAGGATGTGCATGGTTTACTTCCCCCTATTTTATCTTCACAACAGTGCTGTGGTATAGTTAAAGCTGAGGATAATAAGTGGCCCAAAGCTGCCCAATCAGCATCATATGAGTATTTTGCCTGAATGTATCCAGTCCTTTTCTGATATGGTAACAACTACACTGCTTTGGGTTTCCTGAAAGGATGTTGTTAAAGAGTAAATTAATGAGAACACTCGATCAGTGGGAGTAGAGTTCTTATACAGTTGCACTTGATCGGCAAGAGTAGAGCTCTTTCACAGTTATCATGACAAGCCCTGGCATGTAAAGAAAGAGAAAAATCACTATCAAAGCACTTAGAATGTAAAGAAGTGAATCCAAAGTTTATTTAACCCTAATCCAACACAGTATTTCAAACATCTGGAAGATAAACATAGAATTATAATTTATGAGAAATAAGTAATAGACATTCCCAGATTAATTCTATGTATGCATGCTTACTTGAAAGTAAATTGCATGGAAGTCAGAGGGACATGGCTCCAAATAAGTACGTATGGACTGTGAATCAACTGTTTGTGGAGACTGAGGTGCCAGCTCTGTTTCTACCGCTCCTTACAAATATCTCCCTTAAGTAAATGAATGACATTTTAATGTACACCACTGTGATATGAACTCGTAACAAGAAACAGGCACTTTTCCATCAGAATAAAGAATGGCTTCAGAATGGATGGCAATAGATTTATGCTTTAGATCCATCATGGAGGTTTTCCGACAATATTCAGATATTATCGGTACAAAACGAGTGAAGGGAAGAGCAGTGGGAGGAAGCAGAATGTTAACTTGGTATAGAAAATGGCAAATGATTTCACTGCTTAACTTGAAGTTCATTTTGCAGTTTACCTGTTAAAAGGTAAAGGTTTGCCCTTGACATGAAGTCCAGTCATGCCTGACTCCAGGGGGCGGTGCTCATCTCCATTTCCTGGCCGAGGGAGCCAGCGTTTGTCCACAGACAGTCTCCATGGTCATGTGGCCGGCATGACTAAACACCGAGGTGCACGGAATGCTGTTACCTTCCCACTGTTACCTTCCCATGCTATTACCTTCCCACCTTTTTATCTATTTGCATTTGCCTGCTTTCGAACTGCAAGGTTGGCAGGAGCTGGGATGGAGCAACAGGAACTCACCCTGTTGTGCAGATTCAAACCGGTGACCTTTCAATCAACCAGCCCAGCAGCGCAGCGGTTTAAACCACTGCGCCACCTGCATCCCTGTTTACCTGTTACAAATGTCTATTTATTTTATAGAGATGTATGGATTCAACCCTGACTGCTCTTTAGAAGGCCAGATACTGAAGATGAAACTCAAATACTTTGGCCTCCTAATGAGAAGGAAGGACTCTCTGGAGAAGAGCCTAATGCTGGGAACAATTGACGGGAAAAGAAGAAGGGGATGGCAGAGGATGAGGTGACTAGATGGAGTCACTGAAGCAGTCGGCGTGAGCTTAGGTGGACTCCGGGGGATGGAGGAGGACAGGAAGGCCTGTAGGAGTGTTGTCCATGGGGTTGCGATGGGTCGCACATGACTTTGCAACTAGCAACAACAACAATTGCATTACCCAAAACCCCCTTTTCCATCAGAGTGGGAGGAGCAGGAGAAACAGCAGTGTATGACTGAGCTACTGCCTCAAGAAGCCAGCTTCATTTGCCTTTTACCCATTGCCTTCTCTGATCAGCAGTTCCTTGGGGGCAGGATTCATTTGCCCATTGGGGAAAGAGGCAAGTACATAAATCTCACTCAGTCTATGTGGGGGATGTGGGGGTGGGTGACTGCATGTATATATGTGTGTTTGTGTATATATGACTGGAGACCATGACTAGCAGGTGCTACTAATCCTGATGGTTATATTCTTCCTCTTGTATCTGAGCCAGATTCCCACATGGACCTCTGGTCTGATCAGGATTAGGAAGAAATGTGTTCAGTTCATGTTTTAATGCAAGCCTACCTAACTTCACATTTTCAAACCAATATGCAAACCAAAACTTGGTTATCCTTTGAAATTCACATTTTGCCAAACTTTCATAATGGAGTAGCACAACATGCATACAAAAATGCACTTATTTGGGAGAGCAATTTTAGTAATGCATTGTATTAAGGAACTTGCTTGCAAAAATGCATGTACATTGAGCTGAAAAATACATACAAAAAGACAGGAGAACTGTGAACAAAGATGATTATGAACTTTTATGCAAACTTTTACAGAAAAAAATTCTCATTGAGATGACCCAAACTTAAGATGAGGTACTCTCAATGTTTGAGATGAACCGAACCTAGGACTAGAATGCTGTGAAGGTGAGAAAAACCAAAATGAAGGGACACATCCATCCCTAGGGCTGTTCCAACATGGTTCTCTCTGTTCTTCTGAGTGGAAATGAGGTCCAGGCAAGCATGCTGGGCACCATAAACCATTAGTGTGGATATTCATGGAAACAAAGAAACAGAGCAAGTCAGAAGGGGCCTCCTGGGCCATCTAGTCTGAGTCCCAGCTCCAGCCGGCTCCACTCATCATCATCATCATCATCATCATCATCATCATCATCATTATTATTACATTTCTATGCTGCCCCTTGCCGAAACCTTGGGGCAGCTTACAACACGATAAAATACATTGAAATACAATAGCACATAATAAATTACCATTAAATACAAAAATACAAAAAATACATTGATTTACAAATATAAGATTAAAATTATCAGTATAAATTAAGTAAATAAAAATATAGGAGGAGAAAGAGAAGGAAGAAGAAGTTGCCCTGGCCAGATCATATGTTTTAGCAATTAAAATGATGTTTAAATAAAAAGGTCTTTACCTGGCGCCGAAAAACCAATAACGACAGTGCCAGGCGGACCTCTTTGGGGAGTGAATTCCATACACCTTGAATTGGGCCCGGGCTTCAATGGGAAGCCAGTGAAGCTGACGGAGGACTGGAGCCACTGCCTCACCTGGATTAGGGGAAAACGAGAGGTAAAGCTGTGTATCATCAGCGTATTGATGATTCTGCAGCCCACACCTCCTGATGACCTCTCCCAGCAGTTTCATATAGATGTTAAATAGCAGAGGGGATAGAATGGAGCCCTGTGGTACTCCATGGCATAGCTGCCATGACGTAGAGACATGGTCCCCCAGCACTACCTTCTGGAATCGACCGTTGAGATAGGAGCGGAACCACTGCAGAGCAGTGCCTCCAACCCCCAATCCCGCAAGTCTATCCAGAAGGATACCATGGTCAATGGTATCGAAAGCCGCCAAGAGGTCCAGAAGAACCAACAGGGATGCACTCCCCCTGTCCTTCTCCCTGCACAGGTCATCGTACAGGGCGACCAAGGCAGATTCAGTACTGTACCCGGGTCTGAAGCCGGACTGAAAAGGATCCAGATAATCAGTTTCATCCAAGAGTGCTTGGAGTTGTCCTGCCACCACTCGCTCCAAAACCTTGCCCAGAAACGGGATGTTGGCCACAGGTCTATAGTTAGTGGCCATCTCTGGATCCAGTGACGCTTTCTTCAGGACCGGTCGTATTACCGCCTCCTTTAAAAGGGCAGGCACTCGACCCTCCCTCAGAGAAGCATTAACCACTTCCAAGATCCAGGTCCCAATCCCGTGCTTGGAGTTATTTATTAACCAAGACGGGCAAGGATCCAATAGGCAAGTGGTGGGGCGTACTCGTCCAAGCACCTTGTCCACATCATCGAGCCGCAATAATTGAAATTCCTCCAATAATTTTGGACCAGACGGTAGCATTGGTGACTCCTCAGAGACCTCCGATTCATTAGTGGAGTCCAGCTCGTGACGAATCTGAGCGATTTTCTCCCTGAAATGCCTGGCAAAGTCGTCACAGCGGGCCTTTGAGGGTGGCATCGGGTCTTCCTTAGGACCCGGGCGAACCAGGCCTTGCACCACTCGAAAAAGCTCTGCCGGACGGCATTGTTAGGAGGCAATGGAAGCGGAAAAAAACTTCTTTTTCGCCGCCTTCACTGCCACAGCATAGGCCCGATAGTGGGCTCTCAAGTGTGTTCGGTCAGATTCATTCCGTGATTTCCTCCACCTAGGCTCTAACCGTCTCCCAACTCACTTCATCGCCCGCAATTCAGGTGTATACCAAGGGGAAGAGCGGACTCTGCCCGGTGGGAGAGGACGCTTGGGAGCGATCGTGTCCACAGCCCTGGTCATCTCTCCGTTCCACAGTTCGACCAGAGCTTCGACAGAAGCACCAGTCTTGTCAGCCGGAAACTCCCCCAGGGCCTTCAGGAATCCATCCGGATCCATCTGGCTCCGGGGACAGACCCACACAATCGGGTCTACACTCTTATAGAGGGAGAGGCCACTCTCGAGCACAAACCTCACCAGGAGGTGATCTGACCATGACAGGGGAGTCAAACATAAGTTCCTCACCCTCAGGTCATCCTCTTCCTGTCCCGTCGTGAATACCAGGTCCAGAGTGTGTCCACGTTCATGGGTTGGGCCGATGACGTGTTGAGACAGGCCCATGGCCATCATAGAGGCCATGAAGTCCTGGGCCGCCCCGGTCAGTCCAGACTCGGCATGGAGATTGAAGTCCCCCAGGACCAACATCCTGGGGGTCCTCAATACCAGGTCCTAGACGGTCTCTGTCAGCTCAGATAGGGAGACTGCTGGGCAGAAAGGTGCACGGTACACCAATAGAATCCCCAATCTGTCTCGTTCGCCCAACACCAAGTAGAGGCACTCCAGCCCTGGTCTCAAAGGGACCGGAAGACCCGTGAGAGAGATGGAGGCTCTGTAAACCAACGTGACTTCCCCTCCCCTCCCTTCTGGGCGTGAACAGTGTTGAGCCAGATACCCGGGTGGGCACAATTGGGAGAGGGCAACATCCCCTCCCTCTCCTGCCCAGGTCTCCGTTATGCAAGTCAGGTCGGCCCCCTCATCCGCAATCAAGTCATGGATGAGGGAAGATTTATTATTGACCGACCTGGCATTGAGCAGCAGTACCGTCAGACCCGAGGGGTGGTTGACAAGGCTACCTGGCGCCCTCTGGTTGGGGGCAGGACCAGAAAGAGGGACAGGTGTCAGCCATCTGTCCAACCTTCTTCTACATGGACACGTTAAGCCCCTATTGTTGTAACGACCATTGCCCGTGACCATGCCAATAGCAGCCCCCGTGTGTTCCCCAGGATATATAAACGTCGACATGGCCAGGAATGACTCAAGGCACTGATTAAAGCAGGGCAAAATTATAAAGTAGGTCGAAGGAGGAGAAAAAGAACGATAAAAAGAAAAGAAGAAAGAAAGAAAGAAAAAAAGGGGGGGATCCTTCCCCTTCCCTAATATTTAGCAGTGGGCAAGCCTATTTCAACAAGAGTCCTTGGCAGCCCAGCCCCCCTCTCATCCCCCCGAACGGCACCCCAAACGGCGGCGACCCCCTTTGGTCGCCACCCTTCTGCCGCCGGCCCGAGGCCGCCGGCCCCGGCTGCGGCCGCCGCTTTGAGTCCGTGGGGCGCCTCTGAGACCCGCCCCGTCGCGCACCACGTGCACCCGATCACCTGGGCCGGCGGGCGGCGCTCTCTGGCACCACATGCGCCTGCGCTGGCCGGTGGAGCTGGCTGCCGTCGACGGCGTGGCCGCGTGCGTCTGGCCACATTTGCCATGTGCATGTCTAGTCTATCCTTGAATGCCCTCACCAATGGGGCCTGAACGACCTCTCGTGGAAGCCCATTCCACACCCTCAGGGTCCTAACTGTCATAAAGTACTTCCTGACATCCATCCTAAATCTTGGTTCCCTGAGCTTTGCTCCATTGGAACATGTCCTGCCCTCCACTGCAGGGGGAAAAAGGTCATGACTCACATCTGTGTGGCACCCCGTCATGTACCTATATGTCGCTAACAGGTCCCCTCTGAGCCTCTTCCTCTCAAGACTGAAAAGATTCAGCTTCCTCACTTTGAGGGTGTGCTCAGACACTGGTGCCATGAGTTTCTGCTGACACTGCTCCATGTTTCTCTGTCACTTGGAGCCATGCAGAGCTGCCAGGGAGCCATTCACCAGGCCATGCTTGTGCTGAAGAATTATTTGCATCAGAAAGTTTCATAGGAATAACTCGCAACTATTGCGACTACAGACTGAACTCAGGATGATAGTCACAAGAAACAGCTAGTTGTAGAAAGTGTTGAAATTAGAACTGTATGGAATTTGGATGAACCTGCGAATGGATCACACAGCAAACTAATTCTGTCGCCCATTCTGTCAACAGTCCAAGAGTTCTGTTGTATTGAATGCCACAGCCTACCCCTTCCTTCACCTGCTTTCTTAACAAGGGATCACAAATAAGTTAGCAAACTGCACACATGCTTAAAAAACAAAACAAAACACCTTATCAGTTACTGACCAGTCCTTGACGTACAGAACAATTCTATGTGTGATCATTCAGAAATAAGTCTCACTGAATTCAGGGAGACTCCCTCTCAGGTGAGTGTACAGAGAATTACAGCCTGAGTTCTCTAAATTTAGATGTCTGAAAACGGTTCTGCACAAGTCTTAGTGGAAGACTCATGGCATGGCAGTCAGAGCTGCTATAACATTTCTCAGAAAACATTTCTAGGAGATATTCATTTTTTCTTATCTTTCTAGAAAAAGGACAACCAACCCCCTTCAATAGTAGTAATAACAATAGGTCCCAAATTGGAGGATCCAATTGGCTTACAATTGGTGGCTAACCTGCCAACACAGTCATTGTTACTATGACTGGTGGTGGAGGTGGAAGCAAAAATGCTGAACTAGATAGGTGTTTGGTCTCATCCAGAATGGCGCTTCAGATGTTTTTGTACTATACAGCCTCATGAATATACAGGCCAAATAACATGTTAAGAAAATTATGGTTTTAGTTATATTTCTAATGCCGTCCTCCTTGTGGGAAAAAAGAAAAGAAAAGGATTATCCTTGCAATCTCATACATGGCCGAGCACTGAGTTCATGTCAGACTTATCCCCATGTAAGCCTGAATACTCTTGCTGTAATTATCTGGACCCTGTCAAAGTTATGAAGTTTTAAGCCCCGCTGGCTTCAGCAGGAAGTGGATAACTCTTCTGTTGAAACTAAAGGGCTTAAAAGGGCCTAACACTGGCTGCACTGTGCCTTATTTATTGTTTTGAGGTATTTTATTTGGTATGATTAATTTGATTACTGAAGGCCTATTCCTAACTGAACAAATCACACGTATTTTCTCTATACATTATCTTAAGCACCTGGAAACGGAATCAGAAAAATAAATTAGAAGCAAGAGTCGTCCAGATAACACTTGGAGTCTGATCCTCTGCATCCTTGCTTTGCATTCACCGTGGCTGACTTCCAAGGAACTGTGTATATGATTGCTGCTTTGGAGAGTCAGTGATACTACAAGTAAGAGCTACCTTGGAATTGCTGTAGATCACAAGCTGAATATGGTTCAACATATGGTGATATGGCTTCATGGTGAAAAGGTGATATGGCTGCAAAAAGGGAAGTGCCATTTTGGGTTGTATTAGTAGAACTATCAGGCTTCAATTTGAGTAACTGTGCCCTGTCCTGCAAAGCTTAAGAAAGATGCAGCTAAATTGGAAAGAGTTTGGAGGGGGACAACAAAGATGATCAGTAGACTGGAACCAAAGCCCTACAAGGAGAGGTTGAAAGAACTGGGCACATTTAGGCTTGAGAAGAGAAGACTGGAGGAATATAACATTCTTCAAGTACTTGAAAGGCTATCACTCAGAGGAAAGCCAGGATTTTTTTTCTCAATCAGAGCAGATTGCAGGACATGGAGTAACGTCTTCAAGTTACAGGAAGTCAGATTCCACTTTCTGCTTATTAGAGCAATATAACTATGGTACCAATTGCACAGGCAGGTTGTTGGTTCTCCCACACTGGAGGTATTCAAGATGCAGCTGGCCAGCCATCTGCCAGGGATGCTTCATCTTGGAGCCCTGCATTAAGCAGGGGGTTGGACTTAATGGCCTTTTGGCTCTTTCAGCCCTGCTATTCTGTGATTCTGTGACTACAGCTGTAGTAGTCACAGTGGGTTGGATTCATCAAGAGTCCTGGAGGATGAAAGACTGATCTCCACTAATTCCCCACATATCGTCCATTCTTCATTTCACTCTGCTTTGGCATCTAGGGGAACCCTTAAGAACACTGGGTGTGGAATCAGTAGAATCAGTAGAAATTGCTTTTGCCCACCCACTCTTTCTACCAGAAGGCATTCCATTCTGAAGCTCCATTCAGGATGCTCCCAGCACCAGAACAAAACCTTGAATCCAACCCAGTCTATTTCTCTGGGTCTTCAGTTCATCAATGGGTACAATTTGGCACAAATTTAACTAGCATGCCAAATGTTAGTAACAGCTCCAGTAGTCTAAATGTGTGCACACCACAGATACAGATTTTATTTTGTTACCTTGTTTTTAGTTTATTTTTATGTTTCTTTTATTTTATCATTTTATATTTTTTTTAACTTTTAGGTTTTAATTTAATTTAATTAGGTTTCAGGTATTGATACTACTGCAATTGACTCTCTTTTTCTAATTGCCACAGCAATACATCAATGATTTGACATTTTCTGTGTGTTTTTTTTTAAATGTGAGTCTCTTTCCTAAGTAGCTGCATCTAATTTGGATTTCCAGGGTGTTTGTAATGTGTAACCCTACCTTTGGCTCTGATTAAATATGGCTGTAAGATATTATTTACCTCATCACATTAACTGCTTGTTTGTGTTTACAATATCCATGTAGCTTTCCTTTAAATTGGTGAACTTTGTAAAGTGGGACAGTTCCTCAGAATATTTTGCTATAATTGTAGCAAAGGGCGGGGGGAGGCATTAAGGGAATGTTCAAATGGTTTACAAGGTTTTAAATACATCACACATTTCTTGCATTTGAGTGGTGTGTTAGGCCGCAAAATGGCAGAGGATGGAGCAGGGAAAGAAAAGCCCCATGGTAGGAGCTCTGGAAGAGGAGGGTGGAATAAGAGACACTCTCTCAGAGGGTGTGCTAACTACTCTTACCCACTGTATACTGAAGAATCCATATTCTGGATTTCTAGTATCAGGTGCAAGATTCTGGCTCATTAAATAATGACCTGCCATAAACCAGGAGCTGCCATGTTAGCAGGTTGAACTGATGATATTCGCCATTGCCACTTCTGCAGTTACTTGTGCTACCCATGCTACTAGAGGTCATAATTCCCAGCTTAGTCTTAACAACTCATGCCAGGAAGGCCACTGGAATATTTTCTGGACACAGAGATGGCTCAGGCACAGATTAACAGTACCTTCATCCAGACAAGATGGAGGTCCTGTTCCCGAGTAAGCAAGCTATTCTGAATGGGCTACACTGCACCTGAGGGATCAGCTTCACAGCCTGAGGGTGCTTCTTGACCTGACATTAGCAGGACATGGACAGGACATTGACATTGCTGTGGCCAAGAGCACCTTTGCCCAGTGTAATTGGTATGTCTTTTACATCCCTTCCTGGAGAAGGAAGTCCTGGCCAGAGTGATTCCCTTCCCATTTATACAGCTGCAGTGTGTGCTACATGCAGCTGCCCTTACCAAAAACAAAAAAGTCAAAACAAAAAGAAAAAACACACTGTGGCAAAGCTAAATGTGGCACCCAAATTTGCTCTGTTGTGTTTTGTTTATTTTATTACATCAACTGCATTGGGTGTTTGTGCATTCCTGGGTACAATTCAAGACTCTGGGCTAATTGGTTTGGGACCAGAATAACTAAAAGGCCACCTCCTGTGATATGAACTTATCTATGGTTTAAGGTCTGTTTCAGGAGCCTTCTGCATGTTCCACCATCAAGACAATCTAGGTAGGTAGAATAGGGATATGTGAAAATTTAATTTCTGTTCACAAATTATTTAAACATGTCCTATTTACAGGTAGTTGTCCAGAAATGCTCATAATTTCTCCATCATGCATTCATGTTAAAATGTACACACTTCGCTTGCAAACTACTGCATGTGCACAAATGCTCATTTTTCCAAATCAAACTATGGTGTCTAGGGGGAAGATGCTCTCATTTGGGAACATGAATGATGTGAAGAAGTCAGAGACTCTCCAAAGCTCAAACATTGCATGTTTCCCATCACCAGGTGGCAGTATGTGACAGGGTCTTCACTATGATGGCACCTCCTCCGTTGTGGAACATTTCTCCAGAGGAAGTTAATCCCTTTGTTCGCCTGCCTGCCTACCTGTCTGCTTTAGGAAATCCATTAAAACTTTGTTGTTGCATATAGAATTGGATTGTTTTAAGCCTGGAATCATAGACCTGTAGGCCACCTTGAATGCAGCAGGACTAACTGCTCTCTGAAGAAAACCTAGACTTTCCCATGACTCCATAAACTCTTTGGTGCATGGAACATTTGCTCTGTGAAGTATCTGATGGACTGATGGTGTTATATTTCTAGTAACTAGTTATTAATATATTTTGTTCATATCCCAGTAGAAGAAAAACTGTTGGCAAAATGGTTTTCCTTCCCTCCCTCCTCTCCTCTCCTCCACATACATACCCACCCCCATCAGCTCAAAAAAGTCAGAAGAGCCTCTGGAGCAGATTAAGAGAGTGCATAGGAAGTTGAAAGAAGGACGAAGCAAATGGGAAGTCCCACTGAGCGAGCAGACATCTGCTTACATGATGTTGGATCTAGTCCAATTTTGGTATCAGTATTAATAGGATATTTATTAAAGTTTCTAAAAAGAAATTTCTAAAAATTCTTGAAAAAAGCTGATCAATAAAGCATTGCTATTTCCTAATTCCCAACCCCCCATGTTTTCAGTTTTCTTCTCTGGCCCAAAGGGGTTTTGCTGAGTTAGAAGTTTTCCCCAGATATTTAAAAGTAAGGTCATATGTAAGAATCTGTTTGCTGCTGCCACGGACTGATCTTTTACAGAGGATAGTCCCCTATTTGGAGAAATGCGGGAGGACTGCTCATTATTTTGAAGCCGCCCTCTGGCTGAGTGCGAGTCCAGTTTATAGGTGAAGAACCATCAGAAGGAGGAGGTAAGCCTTGAAGTTTCCCATCAACAGCACTTGTGTATCAGAATGAACAAGACACACAAGTTCCTGGTTACCATCTTCCACACGATGGTATGTACTGTATCCTTTTTAAAATTGTAAACATTAGTTCTACATATGCAACTAGACAGAGAAATTAGCGCATACAAATTTTCTGCAAAATGGTTTCCTTTTTTGTCCTATCTTTTCTTGATGTGCTTCCCTTTCTTCTTGGTGATTCGTTAGTGGTCACCTTAATCACAAATCATTTTAAAACACAGATTTGAAGAATATGTCTAATACCTATTTGTGTATAGCGGTAAAATCTGAATGCTAATAAATCAGAAAGAAATGGACATACCTGCACTAGGTAGAGAACCTGGTATTTCTCAAAATCTTTCTTTGGTAAGGTAAGATTAATGGAGATGTGCATTTACCATGTGAAATTGAAGGGGTTCGGTGATGATCACTTGGAGACTGCTGTATCACATCTTTTTATTTTTAGGCTCCCTGTTCCAAACAAGCTCATCTTCAGTCACTTTATTTCCTGCTTTTTTAGCTCATGCCTTTCTTCAATGTTACTAGTCTTTTTTGCCTGGAAACTCCTCCCTTTCTCTTGTTGTCCAACCATTTCCAACTCCTTCTGGACTGTAAACCACTTTGTGTTTGACTGAAAGTGTTCCATTGCAGTCCACCTTCGTTTACTTGCACCAGACATCACAATGTTTAGCTATTCTATTTATTGCTTTACAATTCTAGTTTGCCCTGATTCATACTTCACATGTTCCATGTTCCAAATATGTGTCTTGTGCACTGTTGGACTTTGCTTTTGCCTCTGTGCATGCCAGCCACTAGACTTCATATCAGATCTGATGTAGTTTCATCCTTAGTTAGAGTAGTCTTCATACTTGTTCTGTGCTATTTCCCATTAGCTAAGCAAGTGCCTTCCAATCTGAGACTCTCATCCTGTGGCACAATTCCTTGTTCATTTCAGTTTGTTTCATCATAGTGATTTCGAGGTAAGAAAATTCAGAAGTGGCATACCATTGCCTTCTTCTGTGCCATTCTAACCAGAGCTAGTTTGAGATCATATCTGTGAAAGATCCTCTGCCAGTGCCACCTTCAACTACTGCAGTCTAATTGCATTTGTCTAGAGATACCCATTTCCCTCGGCTGATGTGTCAGTTATTCATCAAGAGGGTTGATATATCTTGGTCTGATCTTTGCATTGTCCATTTTGCCTTGAGAGCTGGCTTCCTTGCAGCAGTACCCTTAAACCCTTGGTTTACTGAGCCTCCATCTCTCTCACGGGACTTCCGGTCCCTTCGAGACCAGGGCTGGAGTGCCTCTACTTGGTGTTGGGCGAACGAGACAGATTGGGGATTCTGTTGGTGTACCGTGCACCCTTCTGCCCAACAGATTCCCTGCCTGAGCTGATGGAGACCGTCTTGGACCTGGTGTTGAGGACCCCCAGGATGTTGGTCCTGGGGGACTTCAATCTCCATGCCAAGTCTGGTCAGACTGGGGCGGCTCAGGACTTCATGGCCTCCATGACGGCCATGGGGCTGTCTCAACATGTCTCCGGCCCGACCCATGAACGTGGGCACACTCTGGACCTGGTTTTCTCGACGGGGCAGGAAGAGGGTGGTCTGAGGGTGAAGAATTTATGCTTGACTCCCCTGTCATGGTCAGATCACTTCCTGGTGAGGTTTGTGCTTGAGAGCGACCTCTCCCTCTGCAAGGGTGCGGACCCGATTGTGTGGGTCCTCCCCCAGAGCCGGATGGATCCGGATGGATTCCTGAAGGCCCTGGGGGAGTTTCCGGCTGACAAGACTGGTGCTCCTGTCGAGGCTCTGGTCGAACTGTGGAACGGGGAGATGAACAGGGCTGTGGACACGATCGCTCCTAAGCGTCCTCTCCCACTGGGCAGAGCCTGCTCTTCCCCTTTGTATACACCTGAATTGCGGGTGATGAAGCAGGTTGGGAGATGGCTAGAGCGTAGGTGGAGGAGATCACGGGATGAATCTGACCAAACACACTTGAGAGCCCACTATCGGGCCTATGCTGTGGCGGTGAGGGCGGTGAAAAAGAGGTTTTTTTCTGCTTCCGTTGCCTCCTCACAATGCCGTCCGGTGGAGCTTTTTCGAGTGGTGCAAGGCCTTGTTCGCCCGGGTCCTAAGGAAGATCCGGTTCCACCCTCAAAGGCCCACTGTGACGACTTTGCCAGGCATTTCAGGGAGAAAATAGCTCAGATTCGTCACGAGCTGGACACCACTAATGAATCAGAGGTTTCTGGGGAGATGCCAATGCTGCCGTCTGGTCCAGAATTATTGGATGAATTTCAGTTATTGCGGCCCGATGATGTGGAAAAGGTGCTTCGACAAGTATGTCCCACCACTTGCCTATTGGACCCTTGCCCGTCTTGGTTAATAAATAATTCCAAGCACGGGCTTGGGACCTGGATCTTGGAGGTGGTTAACGCTTCTCTGAGGGAGGGTCGGGTGCCTGCCCCTTTAAAGGAGGCGGTAGTCCGACTGGTCCTGAAGAAAGCGTCACTGGATCCAGAGATGGCCACTAACTATAGACCTGTGGCCAACATCCCATTTCTGGGCAAGGTGCTAGAGCAGGTGGTGCCGGGACAACTCCAAGCACTCTTGGATGAAACTGATTATCTAGACCCATTTCAGTCCGGCTTTAGACCCAGGTACGGTACTGAATCTGCCTTGGTCGCCCTGTACGATGACCTGTGCAGGGAGAAGGACAGGGGGAGTGCGTCCCTGTTGGTTCTCCTGGACCTCTCAGTGGCTTTCGATACCATCGACCATGGTATCCTTCTGGATAGGCTAGCGGGATTGGGGGTTGGAGGCACTGCTTTGCAGTGGTTCCGCTCCTATCTCAATGGCTGATTCCAGAAGGTGGTGCTGGGGGACTATGGCTCTGCACCATGGCAGCTATGCCATGGAGTACCGCAGGGGTCCATCTTGTCCCCTTTGCTGTTTAACATCTACATGAAACCGCTGGGAGAGGTCATCAGGAGGTGTGGGCTGCGGAATCATCAGTACGCTGATGATATCCAGCTCTACCTCTCGTTTTCCACCAATCCAGGTGAGGCAGTGGCTGTGCTGAACTGGTGCCTGGCCAAGGTAATGGGCTGGATGAGGGTCAATAAACTGAAGCTCAATCCAGACAAGACGGAGATCCTGTTGGTTGGCGGATCGGGCTTCGGAGAGGGTGGATTTGACCTAGTCCTGAATGGGGTTGCACTCCCTCTTAGGGACAAGGTCCGCAGCTTGGGAGTGCTCCTCGACCCGGAGCTTTCATTGGAAGCTCAGGTGACAGCAGTGGCAAGGAGCACTTTCCTTCAGCTTCGGCTGATTAATCAGCTGCGCCCTACCTGGAGTACCACTGCCTGCTGACGGTGACACACGCGCTGGTGAATTCCCGCCTTGACATCTGTAACGCGCTTTACGTGGGGCTACCCTTGAAGACGGTCCGGATACTTCAATTGGTTCAAAATAGAGCTGCCAGGCTGCTGACGGGGACGGGGCATTATGTTCACATGACTCCAGTCCTCCGTCAGCTTCACTGGCTTCCCATTGAAGTCCGGGCCCAATTCAAGGTGTTGGTGATGACCTGTAAAGCCCTAAACGGCTTGGGTTCTGGTTACCTGAAGGAAAGCTTACATCCATATATGCCCGGCCGCCCCTTGAGATCTGCGGGAAAGGCCCTTCTTTGGGAACCCTCCGTGAAAGAAATTAGGAGGGTAGGTACTCGGAGGAGGGCTTTCTCTGCTGTGGCGCCCAATCTATGGAATGCGCTCCCCAGAGAGGTCTGCCTGGCGCCGTCATTATTTGTTTTTCGGCGCCAGGCGAAGACCTTTTTATTTAAGCGTCATTTTAATTGTTAACAATATTTGCTTATTTATCTGGCCAGGGCGACTTCTTTTATATTGTTATTTATTTTATATTGCTAATTTTATATTGTTATTTTTGTATTTTATTGTATTTTATTTTGTGTTGTGAGCCGCCCCGAGGCTTCGGCAAGGGGTGGCATAGAAATGTTTTAATAATAATAAATAAATAACGTCTCTGATACTCTCCAGCTCCCTCACCCATGTTAAGGTCTGTACCCAAAAGAGAGCATGACATGTATACTTGGAAAATACAATGGGGTCATTTTTCATTGTCCTTCTCATCACATTCCTTTAGTCAGTTATGACAGCTACCATCTCACTCACAGTTTTCTACACCAATGCTTTATTGGCATCTCAGCTTGGTCTCCAATTGATATTGACACTGCTGCTGCCCAAGATCAGATAGAATTTAGAGGTCATTTAATACCTCAGGGTTTCACAAGCTCATCCACCTGAATCCACCAGCTTTCCCAATGGTTCAGTTATTTACTGGCACCTGTATGCAGCATAGCTGAGGTACATGATGATGCTACACTTCAAAGTCAACCCAAAGGCCAAACACCTGCACATTTTCTAGCACATGTGTGCTCTACATGTACTAGAGATAGCCATAGCAATTCCCATGACTGCAGTGGCTAGAAAAAGTCCTAATTCAAAGAACTGACATCCACCTATGGCTTATGCTGATGTCTCTTCACCATGCAAGGAGGCATGGCTCAGACATGTCTGGACTTCTGTCATGTTGTGGCCAGAGGAAGGAGTGTTCTGTGAACTGGCCCTATATTTTATGTTCCAAAAAGGCAACATATTTCAATTTTTCATAGTAACTTTCACAATCAAAGCTATTTTAGCAGTCTTGTCTAGAATAAAATACACAGCTTTGATAAAACATGAATCATGACAGATGGATGTTTTAAAAATAAGATGATGGAATCTTGATCTTTGGGTAATAAGTTACATGGCTTTCCAGTGCTCTGTCACACTGAGCACAAAATAATACAAAACAAAAGATAATGTGATTCCATTTATATATAGAAAGTGGGGAAGAAATAGCATAACCACCACAGAAACAATTAAAAGTACTACTGGATCCAGTGCTGATGCCCAGGCTGCACTTGTGACTAAGACAGCAATCTTATGCACACTAATTTGGGACCAGGTCCCACTGAACTCAATGGGACTAACTTCTGAATAGACACAGGTGGGATGTGCTGAGTGCTTTCAGCATTTTAGTTCCTGTGTCAAAATGAGGGCCAGTGTGGGTGCAGTGGTTAAGAGCGTGGGACTGGGACTCAGACACTGAGGGCCAGTGTGGCGTAGTGGTTAAGAGCATGGGACTGGGACTCAGACGATCCGGGTTCGAGTCCCCACTCAGCCATGGAGCCAACTGGGTGACTTTGGGCCAGTCACAGACTCTCAGCCCAACCTACCTCACAGGGTTCTTGTTGTGGGGATAAGATGCAAGAGGAGAATGATGTAAGCTGCCTTGAGCCCTTTGTAGGAAAAAGACAGGATATAAATAGAAAAAATAAATAAAATAAAAAAAATAAAAATAAAATATTTGTGCCCTAAAAATCTCATGTACTCCATGCAAGGCAGCCTTTGAAACATGCATCCTGAAGCCAAATATTGGACAATCTCACAGGATACCCAAGAAAGTGCCTTCTTTCTTACCAGTGCCTTGTCACAGAACTCATTGGATGGTATGTCTCTGCTGATTCCATGTGGACCTTTGCCCCAACTGGAGTTCACCTGGAGAAGACCCTTTAGTGCAGCCTTTTCATCTTTGGGGGCCTCTGTGCCTCTGGAGTTCAGGTTGATACCAGCATTGTACTATTTTTCGTGCCTTCTGAAAACACTTTTATTTGAGGAAGCTTTCCTAAACCAACCAACTGCAGTTTTATTGATACAATTTTGCTTAGCCTTTTTTAAACATATTAAGTTTTATTTTATTGTTCATTTTCATAATGGAATCTAGAGCAGAATATAAATCTTAAATATTAGTAGAGCAATCAAAATTTTGCCTGCTAGGAGTTGGAGGGATGCTTGCAGGAGTTCAACCTTTATGAATTCCAGTATGATCTTCATCTCCTGAACTTATGTGTGGATCATCATTTAGAGGTACACCAGATTTTACATATCCCAAATAATCCAATTCTTAGGTTAAAAACATTTTAAAAACACACATTTAGATATGTGTTTAAATTAATGCAAAAATGAGACAGAATTGACTTGGGGATGAACACATGCAAAAAGACTAAACAGGGACTAATTCATCTATTCTTAGTGGAATGTTTGAACCATATTGTTCTAGTTTTATTCAAACTTCACTTATTACCAATTTGTTTCTGGATCTTAATTATTATTTCTTTATTGATTGAAATGTATATAAATACACCTTTAAGTCCCTAACAGGGCCATCAAAACAGTCATAGAAAACAGGCAATAAAACAAGTTCAAACAGCAAAACAGAATTAATCCCCCAAGACAGAAGAATCAGTTTTCAGCCTCATGTTAGAAAACATTAAAGGTTAAATTAAAACACAGAGACATTACTATGCCTGACAGAAGCTGAGCAGAAATGGGACCAGCCTCACCTTCCTAGAAGAAGAATCTCACCATTAGGATGCTTCTATAGCCAATTGCTATCAACACATTGCCATCAACCTAATGTCTTTTCATGGTGGTACAGACAATAGAGCAGAGATGGGTAACTTCCATTCCATTGGCCTGATGGAGTTCCCCATCCAGCGAGTATCTTCTTGCCATGGCCCCCTTATTTCAGTTAGAAAGAAAAGCTCTTATCTCTGTCAGCAGCTCTTTGCCCAGCCTGTAAAAGTCCCCATTTCTTGGAGTGCAACAAGGGAAAGAACTGCTGTTCAGAGATAAGGCATTTTCCCTTGGGGCAGAGGGGGTGGGTCTGGAGAGGAAGCAGCTGTATGATTCAGTCCTGCATCTTAACCAGTTTCGTTCTGCAGGGGCTTGACCTTCTTCCTTCTGAGTAATCATGCAGATGTTTGTCCTGCCTATTTGCGAGCAGACATGATGTGCATACTTACCTCTCAATAGAAAGAGCATTTGAAAGGACTTTTGAGTCATTTGGTCCTGCTTCCTTCTGAGCCTTGCCTGCAGAAAGTCATCCCTCTTCTTTCTGAGTAATAGTGAAGAGGGTTGTTATGCCTGCTTGTGTGTACACATGATATTTGTGTTCTTTGGGATGCAATCGGAAAGTGGCGATGAGTGACTGAGCCCTGCTTATACCTGAGTAGAGATGCAGAGGCTTGCCCTGCTTTTTGTATGTAGGCATGTTTCTCATACTCATTTCTAGCAGTCAGGTGTCCTACTACAATCTAGTAATAATGGAAGTGGAGATAATTAATTTTTCATCCCCATCAACCTTTGCTTGTGGTCCCACCTACCACAAGACTGTAGCATTTAGAACTGAGTCCACAAACATACTGGAAGCCAGTGCAATTGATGCAAGACTGAAGCAATATGGTCTAAAATGCACTCCTGAACAAAGCCTGGTTGTAGCTATCATCCGCTGCAATTTTCTGAAGACTCTTCAAGAGTAACCCCTATAAAGAAAATCATAGTAACTTAGATGTCATGTAATTAAGACAGGTGTCTCTGTGGCCAAATCTGTCTTTTCCCAAACAGGTAGCAAGAGGCTAATCTTTAATTTTAAGATCCAAACTGGTTGAACCCTTCTTACAAACTTGTGGTCTGAAAACTTACAATGTTGTCTCTCATTACCAATTTTCTGAATTGGAAGCATGATAAGCAAAACATAGGGCTTTGTCAAATGGCTTTTCAGAAGATCCCAGTTGTTCACTTTTCTTCTTGCATTTTGATGAATGGAAGGGTGGGGGGAGGGGAGGAGGAATGCCTTCCTTATTAATGTTTAGGTGAAGGAATATATCATTTTAAAGCCCTAGCGGCTTAAGGAGAGGGGCACAGAATTTCCTCTGTCCTTTCTTCTTCTGCCCATGGACAGTTTCCTTGCACTGGGAAGAGAAGGTGAAGCAATTAATCAAACTGATTTTTCTACCTGGCAAAAATGAGGATTTTTTTAAGGTATCTTAAATTTATTTATTTATTTATTTATTTATTTATTTGCAACATCTGTTTCAAAATCTTTCTCCATCTTCAAACATCTCCATCCCTTTTTGGACATGTTCCTGTGCTACATCAAATAAGCACAGAAGAGCAGAGAAACTTTTGATATTCACCTAGGTTTTTTAAGCTGAAATTCTAATTACAGTTGTGTGTTTTCTTCCAGGTAGCCTCTTTGGCTCCATCTTGTGATGTATTAGCAATAGAATGTTATAGTACAGTATAATTGCTTTTTTGCTTTAAGGCCTTAAAAATGTACTTGGGAAGCAAAATCTTTGTGTTATTTTAAAACTCTCTGTTCCTCTCTGTACACACATAGACACAAGATTCGAAGGCAGAACTAATTCAAAACCAGGTTACACCATACTTATACCTAGATAAACAGGAACAGTATCTTGCCTTGTTTTTTAAAGTGCAGGGAAAATACTTTGTCTTGTGCTCACAGTTCTCATAATAAATATACAGTCATGATAATAAAAATAAAATGTATGCAAATGCTTTGCAGACCTATGAAACAAAAGCTCAGGTTTAATGAGGACAATTAAGTTAATATATAACAACATTACAATTGTATCACAAAGTCAACATAAGAATGTGTGTGTGCAAACTGCGTAAATTAAATGAAGCAAAGATATGACATTCATCAGGCAGCAGAAATCCCCTTTAAATTCCCCAAAATATATGTAATACTTCCAACCAGACTCCTCTTGCCCCTGCCTGGACTCAGAACCAAACTAGCTTAACATCAAATGCACTTATAGCTTAAAGGAGAGTTTTAAAAAAAAAGTGAATAGCATTTGTGGTGGGGTGGAAGATAA
Organism: Varanus komodoensis; assembly: GCF_004798865.1. Taxonomy (NCBI): domain Eukaryota; kingdom Metazoa; phylum Chordata; class Lepidosauria; order Squamata; family Varanidae; genus Varanus; species Varanus komodoensis. The sequence continues at coordinate 55,922,408 of NW_025335268.1, forward strand.
TGATTGAAATCATAGCAGATGGGGAAAGTGAGGTTTCTCGTCTGCTGAGATCTCTCCTACATTTCTGTTGGAGTAAACAATCTTGCTGGGCTACTTAGTACACACACTATTAGTGCCAGGTGAGCTGGGGTTGGTTCCAGGTGGTAAAGGCGAAACTTGTGAAAAGGCAAGATTTTATAGTGTGTTTAAGTTTGCATAGACACGTCATATACAAGAGATTGTTTCGGCAGCATGGGAAGCCAACCCCTTGGTTCCAATTTGACAGCAATAGAAAAGGCTTGAAGTTTGAAGATCAGATTGATTGTATTACTTGAGGTTCATAAGGAAGACCTTTTCCATCTTACTGTTTTAATTCTGGAACTAAAACTAGTCAAGTCTGTTCCAAAATTGAGTGTGTTAGGGTTATGCTTTGTTCTACTTATTTCCTGCAGCTGACAAAGACCACATGAATAAATATCACATTCTAGAAAAAATACAAGATTTAGCCGTGTATTGGGGCTAAGTTGCTCACAGGTCCCCTCTATTCTTGATTTAGCTCCTAAATTTTGGATGAACTTGTTGTTACGTACTGACACAATTTAGACTGGGAGGCTAAAAAAATTTATATGTTACCTTCAACTGCATGCTTGCAGTTTTAAAACATTCTTCACTCTTTCCCTAGTGAACGGATGTAATGCAGATGTCAGGGCTGAGTATTTATAACCATCTTTGCACTCACTCTCTCCTTTTTGGCTTATGTACACACCCCTAAGGAGGGTAACAAAGCTCAAAAAAGCCATTAGCTTAGACTTTAGTGAATACAAAAAGCAGGAGATTTATATAACCTGTCAGCACAATTCATTGCTCCCTGCCAGAAAGTATTTTGTCAATTTGGGTTGTGGCCTAGTTGTTAAAATTAAGGGACTGGGATTCAGGGACCCTGAGACTTTTGGTCTCTGATGGTCTTTCTGAACAGTTTACAAACATGTCTCAGCAAAAAGTGGGGGGGGGGGAGTACACTGAGTCATTTATGTGCGACAAGATGCTCTCCTTCTAAGATGGATACTTGACTTTCCACGATTATGACACAAGTGGCTAGCTGAGTACCACTTTCTAAAATGAGGTAACTTACAGTGACTGACTTGTCCCTGAACTTTTCATCATCCTTTTCTCAGCCTCCTCCTCTGGGACTTAAGCTCTTGGTTGCTGCTGCTGATGTTGCCCTGATTAAGGAGAGCTGAATGCACAGGCCTGAGGAAGCTAGAACAGGCACAGAGACGGAGTTATCGTACCTAGAAACCCAGATACAACTGAGCGGGCTGCAGCTCCTCAGACATAGAGAAATGCACTCAGCACATCCTCAGCAACATTCCCTTGCTGATTATGTCCTCTAAGTGGATCCATTATGGCAAAGAGCGCAGTCCATCCTTCCACTCCAACTGCCATGGTACTTGATTCTGATTCCTCTCTCCCAAGTTGCTTTCGTCCAATAGTCAGTATGTAGTAGGACCTGGTGTACATGTTCAGGCCTCTTGGGCTGTCTTGGAGGAGTTGGTATTAAGGTCCCCCCACACACACACACACCACACAAAGATTGTTTTTTGGCTTGTCTGCTGGAGACTACCCTGGCCATAGTGATGCCACCTTCTGGTGCAAAGGTGGTGCAGCCCTTGGACAGATGCTCAGAGAACAAGTTTCTTTTAGCATATATGATCATGATGATGGCAATTGTGTCTCCCTTCCACTACCAGTCAGATGCCAAAGCCATCACGAAAAGAGTTCAGTGCTACAATAATATTTCTATCAATGGTCAAACATTTTTCCCCCTTCCAAGCAGTCAACTTCATAAGTCTTTTCCTGCAAAATGTACCTTTTACACTGTCTTCCAGCCTCAGATACTGCCACATACAAATACCATGTCTCCAGAAGGAAACCTCCTATCATGGAGCCATTGTTTTTCATCACAGAAGCACATGCTAAAGACCCTCTTGTGGTTCAAGTTATTTTCAGGTTTGGAGCACTTCTGATGATAGATCAGCCCACATGATCTGCACCAAAACTTGGGTTCGTTAGAGACTGACTAGGAAATCAAGTTGTTAATGCAGAAGAAAGCCCAGATTTACCTGTCACTGGGTTGAAATATGTTCTAGAAAACTGATGGTGTGGATTTTTTTTTTTACTTTCAGGTATAACATGTACATTGTGGCAGGGCCCTTACACTTCTTGTTATGCCAAAACACCCAGTGGGAAAGGCTTATAATTGGAATAACCTCCTGTGGCAGCCTGCCAGGCACCAAATTTGCCATCTTTTCATTGCCAGACCAAGACAGTACTCTTTGCGGAGACCTTTAAAGACCTCTCTGGTCATCTGGGGTCTGACACAATTAGCCAGATGCCTTTTTACTCTTGGTCAAGTCTTTTTGATTGTCTTTGATTGTCTTTTTATTGTTTGCATGTTTTTGTGCTATTTTAAATTAATTTTTAATTCCTGTTAATTCCTTGGATTGCAAAGTGACCAAACCAGTCAATCCTAGAGGAGATCAACCCTGACTGCTCTTTAGAAGGCCAGATACTGAAGATGAAACTCAACTACTTTGGCCACCTAATGAGAAGGAAGGACTCCCTGGAGAAGAGCCTAATGCTGGGAACAATAGATGGCAAAAGAAGAAGGGGATGGCAGAAGATGAGGTGGATAGATGGAGTCACTGAAGCAGTCGGCATGAGCTTAGGTGGACTCCAGGGGATGGTGGAGGACAGGAAGGCCTAGAGGAATGTTGTCCATGGGGTCGCGATGGGTGAGACATGACTTTACGACTAACAACAATTGGTTTAGCCGCTGTATTTTATTCTTTTTACACCTTCTTTTAAACCACTCAGATCTTCAGCTACAGGCTTTATAAATAAATAATAATAATAGTAATAATTGTTGTACATGTACAGATGGATATTTCATTTTCTCCTATCATGTTGCATAGAGTGCTGCAGGGGAAAGGCAGCTTTGGCTAGTGAGGGATACGGGGGTGGAAAGCATTCATAGTTTTTATGATGTGTCACATTTCAGAAGTTCTAGATTTCTGAGAGCTTGCATGCAGGCTGAAATTACAGAACGGTGGAAAAAACACATGTGCACGTGACTCCTTGTACTCCATATTTCTAGAGTCGAGTCAAGTCAAGTCAAGTCGAGTCGAATTGAATTGAATTGAATTGAATGCTTTAAACACCAGGGCTCTTCTTGATGCCATGGCAGAGCAGGCCATAGTACAGTAACGGTTGGACATGAGGAGAGTTACAGTCCACAGTTTAGTTCTGTCCTAGAATCCAAGCTGACACCATGGCAACATGCTTTGGGACCTGTCAGAAGTGTGTAAGTCATAACATCCATCCTGTGTGATGCTACACTATATTTGCACTCACTGAAGTTCAACTGGGGCTGTTGCATCAATTACAAAACCACATTTCTTCCTTTAAAAGAAGAAAAGGAACTTGATCTGATATTTAAGATTCGGAAAACAGAAAGCTATCCCCATATTGCCATTAAATTATGTTTAGGCCCAGGAAGAATGCATAATGAGAATACAATGTTGGAGATTTCTTCCTTTTGTGAAAGAGGAAAAATGCAGCTTTTTAAACCTCCCATACTGTGTATTAATTACTGCTCGAGTGAGCAACTCAAAGTCCCCTTCAGTTCCTCTTCCAAGGCTAACTCCAGTTGCCTTGGTAGGATTGTGTTCACCTCACCAGAGCTCAGGAAGTCATTTTTGAAAGGCACAATTCTGTCCTTCCCAGTGCCAGAGATGTTAAAATATGTGATGGCAAAATGTTTACTATGAACAATTTCAAAATGGATCAAAAGTGGTTTTAATTTATCAGCAACACTGTAATGTACAATTGAAATGAAAGTCTGGAATAGCACCTCCTGCAATTTCAACAGCAACAGCAGCACTTGTGAAGAAAGATCCTCTTTTGGACCAAATCCAGTAAAGTCACTATAGTGGTTGGAGGAACAAGCTACTGCTTAGACTTCTGCTGATAGAAGAACAGTTGGATGGAAACTGTGGCAAAGGGTGAGAGAATGCCCACTAGGAGTCCCATGGTATATTAAAGAGCAACTGAATTACTCTGACACAAAGCTTTTGTGGGCACAGCCTACTATCCAATGTCTGAATCAATTTGTTCTTGTGCCAGAATTGATTTGTGGGTCTTTAAGGTGCCTCTGGATCTTTGTTGTTTTTGCTACAACTGATAACATAGTTACTCTACTGGAAATGATAATACCCACATTTACCATATTCTGGGCAACTCAGCATCTACATTACTCATTTTTAAAACAAGTTTCCATCCCCCAAAATGTGACCTACTGCACCCTACTATTTGGAGGATTGTTAGAGGTCAGTCCACTATTTGAATGTGGTTTCTGTTTGCAGGGCTGTCTGATCCAAGACTGGTTGACACATAAAGAACCATAAAAAGGGAAGTTGTACTGTGAGGAGTCTGAAGGGGGACATGATATCCCCCCATAAGTACCTGAAAGGCTGTCACAAAGAGGAAGGTCAAGATCTCTTCTTGCTGATGCCAGAGAGTAGGACACGGAATAACCTATTCAAGTTGCAACAACCCAGATTCAGGCTGGACATCAGGAAAAGCTTCCTCACAGTCAGAGCAATACAACAGTGGAACTGGCTGCCTAGAGAGGTCATGGGCTCTCCCACACTGGAAACATTCAAAAAGAAACCGGACAGCCATCTGAGTGGGATGGTGTAACTTGGTGTCCTGCACCAGCAGGGGGTTGGACTCGATGGCCTTCCTAGCCCCTTCCAACTCTACTATTCTATGATTCTAGGAGTCCTGCTCCTCCTCCTCTCCCTGCTGCCTCTTCTTCAGACTTTTTACAACAACAAAACCAAACTAAACCCAAAATGCTTTACTCACGCACATATCAGGTACTGGAAAACTATAAGGACAACAGCTGCAAAATGCAGAGCCTGTGTACACCCCTCTCCCACCTTCTTACAGTAAGGGAAGAAATTCTTTAAGAAACATCTCCACAGTCCTTTGGCAAATCCCCACAAAAGAGGCAGAAAAACAATTGCTTCTTTCTCAGGGAAAGAGAGAGGTTGTGAAAGGGCAGGCGGGGCACTAACAAAGAGTAAAGCAGTGATGGGAGGGACACGCACCTGTGTGCATTTGCCAGGATTCTTGAGATTAGCAACGGAAATTCTGCTCATGTGCCTTCTGGGAAGTCTTATTAGGTTAGCAGGGATAAGAGATGACCCTTTTTCTATGGTGGCCCATTTTTGGGATGTCCTCCTATGGGAGATAATGCCTGGCCCCCTTCCCTTACTTGTTTAATTTGCTTTGTAGTCCATTGTTTACATTTCACAATTTTAACCATTTCTGGTATTTTTTAGTTTTGTCTTTTGTTAGAATGGTATTTTAATGTTGTTCTTTTAGATCATTGCATGTTCATACATGTTTCATACTTTATTTTCACTACAGCCTTACACACTTTTATTTTCATTGCAACCTTTAGAAGGGGCAGTTAGCTTTAAAGCTGCCAGAGACATATTTATATTAAATAATACTTTATTCCAGAAAGGGTAGGAGCAGCAACATTTTAGATATCCGCAAGACAAACTATCTAAAGTAGACTATTCCAGCATGATGCCCTCCAGATGTTTTTGGCTACCACTCCCACCACCATGGTCATTTGCTACAGGGAAATGCTCTTCTAGGATAATTCTTTTTAATCTATACCATCTAAGTGCACCAGGCTGGTGAAGCCTGATATAAAGCTTGGCCTAATATTAGTTGCCACCTCCAATGATGTCTTTAATATAAAAATATATGCAAAGGTTCAAACTGATGGCACATTCATATTAATGTTGAAATTGTATTAGGCTCATAAAACTCGTATGCATCTATTAGATTAAAAGAACTGAGAACCAACTATACAACATATATCCACTAGGCCTTTTTCCCATTGTGTGTTGAAGCCCACATCAAACAAAGGTTGCTTCTGAAGTCCAGACTCTCTAAGGTTGGTGTTTAAAATGCATTTCACTGAATTTTAATGACTATTTCAAATATGGACTACATCTTCTAGAAACCATTTGCCTGAAGTGTTTGTTCTGTCCTTTGTGAGCTTGTGTATAACGAGCTCAAGGCATGGAGTCCTTTGAGCTAACGTCTGGTTGTTTCCAAATCAAGTGTTTGTTTATTTGTCCTTCTATTTGTCCTCTGAACTCTTCACAAATTGTTAATGAACTCTTAATTGAGTGGGACAAAATGAAACACTATCTCAGTGGATCTAATTGTGTTGTGAGAGAAGAGTGGATGGCAAAGGAATTTATGGCGGTGTGTGCTGGGAGGAGTATTTTTGGCTGGCAAGGGAGTATTGTAAGCTGAGGTAATTGGTACTAGAATGCCTTGGGCACATGCTGAGAGCCTAGTACTCACGCCAGATCCCCACGGTTCTACATGACACAGTTGGCACTGCTAATTTAAATGGATTGATGAATGAGCACACCTCACTTTCAAATGGTGAACCGCCACACTGAGAATGCTACAGATTTGCAACCATAATTTGCCTCTGTGTATTTTTAAAGCTCTGCCGGAATTCAAAGAACATTTCTCATTTTGAAAGTAGGTTTCCACAGGCAGGAAACGACCTTGAGCTTCCACATCTACTGTTCTAGTCTTTTCCATGTGAACAACTGTAAAAAGCACTCAAGTGGGTGTGAAGGTCTGGCTGTGAAATGTCAGGAAGCATTTGCCTTGTTAAAATGTGGTTCTTGCATTCACCCAAACATGGAGAGTCTATAAAAACTCCTCACAGAGATAGTAGCATTAGCAAAACTGACTCCATGGACATTATCTTTCCCCTCACCCACCTGAATCTATTGTAAATCATGTTATCAGCTTCACTATTTTTGAACTGGCCCAACCAGTTTTCTCTAACCTTAATAGTCAAGGGACTACTTTAAGGCAGAATTCAGATATTATTATAATTAAAAGGAAGGTGACTAAAGGGACTAAATAGTGTCACCACTATTTAAAGAATGGTGGTGAAAACAACTCCCAACGCTTCTCTCCCTCCACCCCACCCGCTGTACAAAATGTCACTGGAAATAATAGAAAAGTCACTGTCCAGAGACTACTTAACAGGAGATTGGATACAGCTGCCTTAAAGGAAATGAGAAACCTTCATAAGAGTGGCTGTGTACATTAAGTGTGCATTTTACTTGTGAAAGTATACAAATGTGCTGCAATCCTATGCACATTTTGTAAATGTGCTGCAATCCAATATACATTTTGCTAAGTGTAAGTCGCACTGCACCCAGTGAGACTTACTTCCCAGCAACCATGCATAGTAATCTACCAAATATTTGTCCAGTGTGTTTCTCGGAGAGCGTGTCCAAGTTTGGCTCAGCATCATTCAGGGCAAGTTTCATCTTTTACGACCAGATTCCTCAAATGACAACTCTTCCCTCTCATCCTCCTTGGCCTGAACCTTTTTGGTGACATTGTCTTGATATACTCGTATATATCAGTGCATATCTCTTACCAAAGTAAATCAATTTTAAAGTGTCATTTCACATATGGATATACATGTACGTACATCATTATATCATCATCATGTCCCAGGTATAACTTCACATGTCAATTAACCATATCAAATGATAGAAAAAACCCCATCATTTTTACTGTTTTATACTTTTTCCTGTTAAAAATAACTGTGTAAGTGACTATCTACATAAAAGCAAAAAACTGTTGCTGTTCTTGCAGGAAGGATCATTTCTGAGGGAAATTTTCTCTTTCTGAACCACTAAAAGTATTAATGTTGCCAAAGTTTGTATTCACATGGCTCAAAATACCTTCTTGCTAGAACCTTTAAAAACATACATTCATGTAATTTGCTTAGCTGTAATTATTAGAGTACAATGCATGAAAAAATATACTGAAATCTGGGGACAAATTCTCTTCAATTCACTTTTCAGGGCAAAAAGCCCCCAGTCCTCTTAAGATGACATATAACAGTCAATGTAGGCATTTTAATGTACAGATAAATTATGTTACATTATAAAAATAAAACAGCAGCATACAAACATTTGAAATCCAGACAAGTAAATCATACATTTTAAAAAATTAGTCACATTATATATAGCATTCCAAAACAGCAAATATAAAATGCAGTGACATAGAACCAGCATAATATGAATTAATTGGCCATAAAATGATACATTCTACTATGTCCTACAAACCAAACATGGCTGGGTCACACTTCAAAAAAACTAGGCAAAGACAGGGAATTTAGGAAGATGTCTGTACCCTGGAACTGTGGTAGCCTGTCCAGTGGCCATTGACAAAGCATTCCAGAGGGTGGGTGGTGGTACAACACTAAATGCTCAGCTGCAAGTGCTCTTGAGCTGAACTTCAGAAGCATGCAGTGCCCTAAAAAGTCTCACCCAGTCATTGTAGAGATCCTGCAGGACAAAAGGGATAAGCAAAGTTCCAGATCAGCACATTTAGAAGCTAACTGGAATGAAGAGGTCCATAAGACCCAATTAAGAGCAGCTAAAGGCAGGGCCAAGTCTATATCAGGTGGAAGGGACTACTACAAAGATGGCAACCATCACAAACCATCAAATTCTCCTGTGTATGCAGGAGACTTGACATCAGCTTTTGAGACATTAGCATGGCTCATGGGATCAGTTTGGAACCTGGGCAAGATCATACAGGTCCCAGTGGTTCTTAAAATATTAATATTATCCTTTTACAGCCAATAGACAAAGCTCTCTGGGAGGTTCACAATATTTAAGCCACCCATCCAGACTTCAACCAAGCCCAGCTCTGCTTAGCTTCCAAGATAGGCAGGATCAGGCACTGCAGGCTATATGGAACCTATAACCAGCTGCTTGTTAAACTAGGCCAGAAAGCATACCCAAAACAAGTGCAACAGCATGTAAGCTAGAATTTAAATAATGTGTTTGTTCTAACAATTCGTTCATTAAGCTTTTAGTGCTCTCTGTTCCTATGGGGCTCAGAATTTTATCCTTACTAGAACATTTGTCAATAAATTCAATGAATAAGCTTCAAGACTGATTGAGAATTTGAACTGTTGCTTTCTGTGTCTAAGAATAAAACTTCATACACTGCATCAAAATGGCTGTCCAAAAAGGAAGTCCTTCTGTTAATGAACATACTGCAGTTCACTGGGTTGCAGTACAACTCAGAAGCACCTATGATTTGGAAGTAAGTCCCACTGAACTCAGTGAGTTGGGTTTGAAATAAACATGCCTAATATTGCACTGAATTCTGAATAAATCACAAGATGTCACATTTGGTAACACATACAGTAAGTAACGCATATTAGTACATCATGATATGCACGGTACATATAATCAGAAGTAGTGCTTATACAACAAATGAAAATTCAATGTTGTAACAATAGATTTTCCTAAGGCTTATATATACTGCATATCACTGCATGAGTTGAAATGTTTCTGAAGAGACTTAGGCAAGAAATTTGCTTGTAATATTTCTGAAGGCTCCATTGTACTGCTTATTGTACAGAACATATGATGTGACAATTGCTTTTGAAATAGTTCATATTCAGAAGGAATAAAAGGCTAGATTACCACAAGGCAAAAAGGCCCAAGGACTACAAAGACAGAGCAATAAAGATACTTGTCCAGTGTCATCTAATCAGTTAAATCTAGGAAGCTGTGACCTTCAAGTCCCAGCTAAATAATGCCATTGGGACAAGCCCATAAATCATGTAAAAGAATTTGGCGTGGGTGAGCCTCTAAGTTTGGGTGACAGAGCAAGTGTCAACACTGGGAATGAATTACTGGATTAATTGTACCCCAGGCTGGAAAATTCCTTTGCAATGTAGAATATTACACAATGTCAAAGATCAGATGACTCTAACTTCATGGAGCGAGTTGTTTCTTAGCAGCCTGGCTGAGAGCAGGGACAGACACACACATACATACACAAAGAGAAAGACAGACAGACAGAGACAGAATAAGAACAAGGAATCACATCCATGGTTGTCAGAATACTTCCCAAATGGTCATTGACAAACATCTTGGTAGGATAAGTTTGTGTTTTTATGTTTTTCTTAAAGTTGAATAGTCCACCATCTATCTAGCCGGTTCTTTGTGATGCAACAAATCAAACCAGGCATTCAAAAAATATTGTATATGATAATTAGTCAGGGACTTTCCTGCCCCAGATTTATTTATTAGTAAATGTTTAAGAAAGCTGTCCATTAGCATTATGTTCTCTGAACCATAAAGCATCAGAAGTAGATGTAGATCAGAACCATAAAACCTGAAAGGTCACCATATATGGCTGATAAGCTGTGCTCATTAAGTGACCAAATGTCTAAGAGAATCAGTCGATAGAATTTTGTTTCTGAGGCTTGCCTCATCATTCAGATCAAAGGTTCAGGAGTTCTTCTTCTGAAATGTTTTCCAGCATTATCTACTGGCTACCTAGTTACAAGTTTCATATGACCTGCTATTGCTGGATCATAAATGAACATTTGGAAATCTACCTCATAAAGTATTATATCTATCAGCTTATTTATTTTAATGGTAAAGATAATTAATTAATTCAATTATTCTGGTGCTACTTCGACATTGTTAAGTTCCTGTACATCCAAATATTTCTGGAATACAAGGTAGTAATGCAAAGAGAAATACATCTATCCTTCCAAATATTGCCCTGGGCACTACATTTATGTCATCATATTTTATTTTTAAAGGTTTTAATCATTTATTTTAATAAATGTTAATTTGTTTTTAGTTATTTTGGAAGTAGATAACTGAATTTCAAACCTCAATCTGCAATTCAGAAATTATTATTTGCAAAGAGAGATTCATTCATTCATTCATTCATTCATTCATTGCAAAGGAATGAACACATAGGACTACTTGCTCTTGAATAACCGAGTTCAAGAAAATTAGACAAAATTGGCCCAATTGGGGAGGCCAATAAACTGAGATCAACATCCAATCAACTCCACTGCTTATATAATTGAGAACAACGGATCTGCAAAAGGAGGAAATTTCCCATGAGTCAACAAAAATATTCTCCAGTGTCTGTCAATGATTTGTGGCCTGATACTTCATTTGGACCAAACTATCTGAAATCTATCAAGCAACCATTCACAAAGCTGGAGAATTTGTCTGTATGATGCACAGGGTATTGCTTTTCATTATATAAGGAATGAAAGTATAACACATATCTTTCCTTTTTTACTGCCTCTTTAATTGGAAAATGGTTCCAATCTCTCTCTCTTTTTTACTTACTACTGTTGGAGTTCCAACCATGAGCAAAGAAATGTTTGTTTGTTTATTAAATACTGTGATGAGTCTGAGAATGAGAGATACAATTTGACTCCTCATCCTCACTAGTTTTTTAGAATTCTGCACAGCTTGTCTAAACAAAAGTGGGGTGGGAAATTGGAGGCATGTGGCAAGCAGAAGGTGCTGTGTTGGTTTTAGAAGCAATAGGGGTGGAAAGAGACAAGGAGAAGGAACAACTAGAGGAGAAGAAGAAGCCCTCTGACAACCATTTGGTGGCTTGTAGGAAAAAAGGATGGGCAGGCCTCAAGCCTCTGTTTTGATGAACTGGAACTTCCAGATCCAAAGGCCTGGGGTAGTGCTAAGCCCTGTCCTCTGATGCAGAAGAAGCTAAGAAGACTATGAGACAGCAAGCACATTTATAGCCTAGTGAGGAACCCTGAACAATCCCCCCTCCCACCCCAGTTTACTCTCACAACAACACTCTGAGATAGATTAGGCTTGGTGTGACTGGCCCAATTAAATATAACTTTGGTTGTGGTATGTGTGGTCAAAGAGGTAATTCTTACCCTAAGCTTGTTTTCAGGGATTGTGAGCAGCACTGCTCAGTAAGTGGACTGAATGGAAGGTCTCGGACTATTTGGTGATGTACTTTTTTAAAAGAGCAAAGGGGATGAAGGAAGTGGAAGGAAGACTCTTATGCATTTTGAAAACAACACTAACAGTACAATCCTGTATGTGTTTGCTTGGACGTAAGTCCCGTTCAGTGGAACCTACTCTCTGATAATTGTACATGGGACTGCAAGTTGCAAACCTATAATCTCTGGGAGGCTGTCCCTGGTGCCATAGAATCTATCCATTCCCCACCTCTGAGTGAGGAGAGAGGGGTCCACCCTCAGAGAGCTTAGGAGCATAAGAAAAGCCATGGCGGATCTATCTAGTCTAACACATTGTGATAAAACAGCTGCATGCGGAATACTTTCAGAAAGGATGGGTGCAAGACCTCCACTTCCCAAGCTCTTCAGCAACAGGTATATGCAGGCAGGCCACCTCTGGTAAAGGAAGTTTCACATAGCCAAGAAGACTATGAGCTACTGATGGCCTCCTCTCTGCTGAATCTGTCAAATGCCCTTTGAAAGCCATCCAGGTTGGTGGCCATCACCACTTCTCATGGCAGCAAATTCCATAGTTTAACTACATGTTGTTGAAGAAAGACTTCCTTTTATCTGCCCTAAATTTTCAACCAATCAGGTCTGAGTGTTATGGGAGAGGAAGAAAAATGTCTCCGTTTCCACTTTCTCTACACCATACATTATTTTAAATAACATGGTCATGTCTCCCCTTATTCACTTTTTTTCTAAGCCAAACAATCCCAGTTGTTGTAGCTCCTCACAAGAGAGCTACACTAACCCCTCTGTTGAGTGTTGTTGCCCTTCTTTATACTTTTTCTATTTCATTCATGTCCTTTTTCAGGTATGTGTTTTCAAGCCAAACACAATATTCCAAGTGAGGTCACGCCAAAGATTTGTCTAAGTACGATTTTGCCTTTTCAGAACAGCTTTGCACTGGGCCAACATTTTCATCAATGTTCACTACTACTCCGAGTCCACGACTACATCTTGCTCAGTCACTTCTAGCTCAGATTCCATCAGCGTATACTTGAAATTGGGATTATTTGCCTCAACATGCATTGCTTTATTTTACACATGCTTACACTGAACTGCATTTGCCATGTTGATGTCCATTTTCCAGGCTTAAAATGATCCCTTTGGAGCTTTTCACAATCTCTTTTGATTTTAACTACCCTGAATATTTTGGTGTCATCAGTCAACTTGGCCACTTTACTACTTACTCCTAATTTCGGATCATTTACGAATTGGTTGGAAAGCATTGGTTCTAATACAGAACCTTGTGGGACTCCACTGGTTGTATCTGTCCAGTAGGAAACATTGTCATTTATTCCCACCCTCTGTCTCCTGTTCTTTAACCAGTTTGTGATCCATAAAAGGATCCCAATCTTTTATTCCATGACTGCATATTTTGCTCAGGAGTCTTTAGTGAGTGACTGCGTCAAAAGTCTTTTGAAAGTCCAAGTAAACAATGTCTACTGGATCACGCCTGTCTATGTGCTTATTGACTCTCTCAAATAAGTTCAATGGGTTAGTGAGACTAGCCCTTTTGGAAGCCATGCTGATTTTCTTCAGCAGCTCTTGTTCCTCTATGTGCTTAATGATTCTATCTTTCATCATCCTTTTAAGCAGTTTATTCAGAACAGACGTTAAACTAACCGGTCTGTAATTTCCAAGATCTTCCTGGATCCATTATTAAAAATTGGTATTACATTGGCCCATCTCCAATCCTCTGGTACAAGGACTGATCTTAGGGTTTAATATTTTTGGTAAGAAGGCCAGCAATTTCACAATAGAGTTCTTTGAGAAATCTAGGATGGATACCATCTGAACTGGCTGACTTGCTGACTTTCAGTTTGTTAGTAAGGTTGACCTACATCCTAGGCCATTTCCCCCAGCTGTTGTAGAAACCTCCACAGTGATTTTATTCCAACATCAGGACTCCAGCATCAGAAGGAAGATAGAACACATTTGCCAAGGATAGCTCAAGGGATGTGCTGAAGAAACTGAACTGAGAGCCATTTCTCTCCTTTGTCCACATTTCATAGAGAAGATCCTAGTATTAGAGTTATACAATTCCAGAGCTTGTGGTAGAGGGACTAACCTAGCATTGACAGTTGTCCATCTATCCTGCGCAGAATGTGATTGAAGGTGATACAGGAAAGAGTAGACCAATGTTGAGTTTTTCTTTTTGTAATGTCAAGTACAATCATCTTTTGTACTATGTTATCATTGTTTGCATGACACAACATCCAACCAATGATAACAGTTAATGGGAGGATTTTTTTCTTCAAGCTGCCCACAATAAGAACCCACATCAACTGTAACTAGAGGCTCACCCACTCATTAAGAGCACAAGCAAGCTCCTTGCTGTGACAAACCTTTCATGAGCATAACCCGGCCACTGCCAGCATCAGCCTCTCATCCTGGCACTAGCTTCTCATCTCCCCCTCCTTGACACACACATGCACATGACATGGGGCTTCCCATGTCCCATGATGTGGGAAGCAAAAAGACAATCAGAACAGGAGTTTGACCACTGGCTTTACCAACCCCCATTTGGACACCTGGCCCTTTGAAGTGCTGCCAGAGGCTGCCCAGTTTATTATATTATTATTATTATTATTATTATTATTATTATTATTATTATTATTATCATTATTATTATTATGCACCCAGGGATATTAGGTCTATTGGGCTCATTGTTGATGCTTTGTGGAACAACCAGCCCATCATGGCAAATCACCACAATGAGCTGTCATGATGTATGACCCCATCCTATGTGTTCCTACCTCTGTGGCAAACGATTAGCTATTGTTGACAAGGGAATTAGGAACTTACTTTATCACTGCAAGTGCTTTAGTACCTTTTCCAATAGATTCACTTTACAATCTAAATAGTGATGCACATTATGTAACCATTTAAGGACACGATCAGGCCAGGAGTAAGCACTTTTAAGTCTCATGGATTTATCTGGACATTAAGCACACATCATGGACATTAAGCACACACTTAAATCTTCTATTGAATCCAGCAGGGTTTAAAACTGCTTAGTCCAGAGTGGCATTTCAATTAAAAGTTTTATACCTCTCCAAGAATATTTGCATCATATGGAATCTCCGAGTTCCAGTGGAATTTACATCCAAGAAAGTATGGATCAGAGCCACAGCTGTTTAAATGCTCTTGGTGGTGGCTATGAGTTGTCAAACAGCGTTAAATCTTCATTTCCTCTACTGGGATTTGTTGGAGGGGAAAGGCCCTCTACCTAATTGGCCTTGGCAATGTAACGGCAGACCTGTTATGCAGGTCTGACAGTATTTCACTAGACTCTTGTCACTGGTAATTAAATTTGTCTTAAAACTTAATTGTATGTTTTTTTTAAAAAAAAAATGCAGTTGGAAAGGGACGAGAAACAGCCTGTGCATCATTTTGTATAATATGGAACAGGACCAAAGATCAGATCAGTTCTATCTCATGAATAAGCCATGATATGGAGAATCTCACCCTACACCACAATCATTCCAGATCTTTATGTAGACTGTGACTATTTCATATACATGACATATATGCTGTTGAAGATTTTAAGGTCAAAGGTTTCATGATGCAATAGAGCAATTGTATTGACAATATTATTGACTGATCTTTTTGACAATAGTGCTGATTACTGTAAAGGTTACAGCTGGATAATGCATATAAAGCTTTTTGACCACCTGAAAGTGTTATACAAATATTAAATATTAATAATTGACAGCAACCTGGAGCTTTTCCCATCTGTCATTATATAGAACTCCCTTTTCAAAATTTGTGTGACAGTTATACTGATTTTTTGTTAAAGTAGGATTTCATTTCTCTTATTCTTCATTCCACTTATATGTAAAAAATGAGTATTTTAGAAATATGGTCAAATGTAAGAAAATAAGGGAAATTGATTCTGACACATTCAAATATTTTCCTACAGTACATTTATACTTTCCAAAGGGATTTATTTCTCCATAGATGGTTACAGTGTTTTGTTTTGTTTTTTTAAAGGCTTCTTTCTCCTGACATGCTCAATATCCTTCAAGCTCTCTTAGATTTTGACAATAATCTCAGAATCAGTTTTATGACCAGGATTGCAGCTTCACTAATTTCACTTGGAGTTGGAAGTATGCCCCATTTTGTAGCAATGGGACTCGCTTCTGAATAGGGATGATTAAGAACAGGTTGTGATTTGTAGATTTTATTACACCTAGAAACCACAAAATTTTTGGCACTAAAATTTTCTGCGCCAGCATATAGTAAAAGTTTTAAAAAGCTGCTCACTTCAACATACTTATGCCCCAAATAAGCTCACTCATTTTAATGTGTTTCTCTCTACTTTGCTAATGGGTTGACATGAGAAGACTTTGCTTAATGTAGGACTTGAGCCAAGTGGAATCAGAGAAATACAATCTGTTGCTCATGCTCTTTTACACAGCAACTTGAACAGGAAGCCTAGAGAACAGACAAAAATTTTTAGAAAAATTGATTCAGAACAGCCACGACACTTTTAGTATCTTTGATACTAGTATCAGTGATACTTGTTATCCTTGAAACAACCTCAGAATACTTTCTGATTTGTTTTTTAATTATTATTATTATTCTTTGCTCCTCTATGAATGTATTTGCTTTCCTATGTTGTAATTTGTTCTATTTTTCTCAGCGTCTCCCTCCACCCTCCCTCTCTTTTTTTTAATGCCCCAAATACCGAAGTTAACCCATTTTTGTAATAAAACAAAACAAGACAATACTCTCACATAAAAGTTAAAATTTTCCTTCTTCCATTCATATAACCAGGAAAAGACATATTGATCAAGTTTAAGTTCACTTTTAGAAAGGATCTGTGCTAAAGTCCATGGAGTTCTAGTGATGCATACAGTAAAGCAGGGTTTTCATTTTGTCCCATACATGTTAAGCATTTACATATAATATACATGATACAAAGTTCTTTTAAAAGCTGCATGGATTTTGTATATCCTCTTGTATAGCCTTTCAAGCATTCCATGACATTAAAGCAAACCAAAATCAGGAGCTTTGGATATGGACTGGAGGTTCCAGTTGACCAAATATCAAAATAACATCTTATTTATTTATTTATTTAGAGCATTATTATTCTGTCCTTTACCAGAGTCTCAGGCAGTGATCTTACATATTAGCTCTGTACATTGTCTTTGTTCAAAGCCTGAGCCAAACTGGACCTCCTCAAACCCTTTCTGGTGCTTCCTAGGGTAAAGTGAAATTTTAAGAACAGAAGCAATATTTGGACTAGCCTTCATGTTGAGATTTCAACTTCTAGTTTCAATTTCCTAAATTATTGATAAGGAGGAGCAGGGCAGGGGGAAACTGTGCTTGAGTAGCTTCTGGGTCTGCCTTCTAATCCCAGGACATGTTTTACCAGGTTCCAATCACTGTGCTTTGGAGAAGAATTGACTCACTGTAAGTACTTCCTTTTCCCATTTCTATCAGTTGCAAATTGATTGTAGAGCAAGGTTGTGGATGTTGCCACAGTGGAGCACCAGTTCTTCTCCCCACACCCACAGCCAGTCTGTCCTTCATGAAGTTGTGCTGGCAAATGATATCGAAATGCTCACAAACTCCATCTTCTTGCCTTGAATTTTCTCACAAGTCCTCATATTCTTCTTCCCTTCTTATTTTAGGAACTAGTCCATGGCCTCAGATTAGTCTGCCTTACAGTTTGTACTGTTTTTTGCAGAGCCAAACATCTCATCTAATTCTTGTTAGAGCAGTGTTCAACATGTTCAGCACATTACCACTTCAGTGACAGACTTTCTGGATTCTTTACACTGGTGAAGTTCCCCCCACCTTCTTTGCTACATCTTCATCAAACTTAAGTAAGTGGTAAAGCTTAATTTAGCCTCACCCTGCATTGTCCTCTGAGGCCTCCCCTGAGGGACCACCAATGCTCCCTGAGAGAATCAGGAAAAAAGTTCCAGAGATATGAGGGAGCAGAAATATTTTGTTCTGGCAAGACATTTTCCAGGTTCACCATCAGGCCTTTCTGTTTCCAGGTGCTTGAGCTGGTCCTTCAGTTACTGGCATCTCTGCCTCTGTGGCATCTCAGAAGTACTGCCATCAAGTAGCAACAGACTTTCTGAGCTAGCCATTTCCAACTGTATTGCAGTGGATATACTATGAAGCAATACAACTCAGTCAAAATGGGATTTTGTTCATTTGGATAGCCATGAATTTCTGCATGGCCATTCTGTGGCTTGCAGCTGCAGAACGCTCTTGGGATCCTATACATCATTTCCTTGCCCCAACTTCAACTCCTCGAAAGACAGGCAATGCAGAAAAATACATCAAATGGCTTTTTCAGATGCATGTACTGATCCTTTACTTACCTGCATCTCCATCACTGTTGGGGATATCAGTAACACCAGCCCGCAGCCACATATTTCATAAGCTAGCTAATGCTACACATTCACAGTTCATTATTAAGGTTCTCACAGATGGTTCAGTATGTGGTTGTTTTCTGAATCCAATATCCAGTGCAAACTGGCCAGTATTGATGAGATGGGTTGGGATAAGGATGGGAGAGTGAGATGACTCATTCTTCCATTGCCACCATCACCCCTGGTTATGAACAAGCCCTAAACTGATTTACAAGCATCATACCTCCTGAGAGCCTACATCTTTCCTTATAGAAATTTGTGAGGGGTCAGGTGCTTGGAGATACTTCTGTGATGTATTTCAATCAGAGGAAAGGGGAAGCATCTCTCTCTCTCTCTCTCATACACACACACCTACAGACACATCTATGCAAATTCGGGGTTTTCTTTTCACATACTTCTATACCCATCCTTCTGAAACTTGGCACGTTTCTTATTAGGGCCACTTTTAGGTTTTATGTCATTTTCAGAACAATGGCCCACAAGGCACATAAGGTGATGAGAATGTCTTTTTTTTATATACCCTCAAAATGTAAAGGCTGCTCTTGCAGAAAGACAGTTGAGTCTGCTCATTGGAAACCTGGGGGGCTTGATCCATTTGGAAGAGGAAATTTTTATCCAATATGGCCAAGAATGTAAAAAGTTATTGGCAGTTCCTTGTCCATTGAAAGACAGTTTAACTCAGGTGCACATAGCCTTTCAGATTTACAATCGCTTCCAACTGAACTAAGAAAAAGGACATTGGTGTGTTTGACCAAATACGAGTTTCTGGAGTCCATATGATCTTACCCAGGAAGACAACTCATGAGTTTTATACAATTCATACCTCTCCCCTGCAGCCCCATCTAAGAATTTTCATCTCCCTGCGCTCTAAATTACCATCTTCAATATCCAGGTAAGATCACAGCTACTGATTAGGGTGGAAGTCAAAAAGCCATAAATATATTTGAAATTATTCTGTGTGTTACTCTATTTTTCTTATGTAGTTTAACTCAAGATTGATGGCTTCCATAGTGGATCAAGTTCCTCCTTCCTTTTTTGCTGTTGTTCCACTTTATACTTCTGTCCCTCTCCCTGCTTCCCTATTTTTTCCTGAAATGTAATCATTCCTAAGGGTGGTATACCCTCATCAAAAGGAAAAAAATGCATTCCCACTACATGTTCCATGATAATTAGCATTGAAGCAGTAGGGCTTTAATTTTCTCTGAGCGAAATTGGGCTGTTAGCAAGCCACAGAACCAATGTTAAACTCAGACCCTGTAGTTGATGTACAATTCCAATATCTAGGATTCTCCAAACTTTTATCATCATTAATATCACCAGAACTCACCTCAGGACCAAATACATAGGCTATGATTGGGAGATTTTCCCCTGAAACTGAAAAGACATGACACAAATGCAAACACACACACACAAACATGCAAATATTTAAACAGGGTACAAGACAAAAGGAGGGGGAACAGACCAAGAAATAATGTCCTAAGGAATCAGTGATGTATCAGATAACTACCAGATGTATCGGGATTAGCTGGGTGGCTCAAGTGAATGGATAAAGGAGACAGATGGCAGTATATGAGATTATAAAACTGGAAGCACAATTGACCTCTTACAGCTATGCACCATTTTCCAACATTTCTCTGTCCAGAAAATAGGCTAGCAGTCAGGAATGAATACAATTTACCCTCTCCTCTCCTGTTTTTGTGTATACTCCACTTAACTGCTATGCCTATGACCTCCTTCCTCTAAAAGTCTGACCCATTTTCACTCTAACCACGATCGTCAAATCATTTTCTGTACCCTAAATGGTACACTACAGAAAATGGACATGGCACCTTCAGATGAAATGTTTGAAGATGCAGACTTGATCAGTGGAGGAAAAGGCAAGAAGTTTAAGAAATCTCTGATACTCGTGGCTGTGTTGCTCTTGAAGGACCAGTTGAAGCAACAGTTCCCCTTCCTGTTCCACAGAAAGGAATAACCAAAAAGAAAAACAAAGGAAGAGTAAAGAAATTAGCTCGAAAAGGATATTGTGCAGTTGGAAAAGATGCCGAATAAGACAACTAAAATTATTAAAAGGTCTGGCACAATTCCCTTACAAGGAAGGTTACATCTGTTAATGTTTAGCTTAGAAAAAAAGTAAGGAGAGGAATGACAATGTGTACAAAATTATGCATGGTGTGGAGAAAGCAGATAGGAAGATATTTTTCTTCTTCCCTCTTTTTACTACAACCAGGAGGTTGAAGCAGATTGGTGAGAAATTCAGGACAGATAAAAGGAAGTATTCCATATCAAACTATATATGGAATTTCATAGAAAGTCATGATGGACACCAGTGTGGATGGTTTTAAAAGAAATTGGATAAATTCATTGAGGATAGGACCACTAGTGGTTACTAGTCAGGAAGATATGTGCCACTCCAGTATCACAGGAAGAGAGGAAACTCCCCTGTATTCAGTCAGTCCTTTGGCCTGTCCCTCCCAGTATTGACATAGACTGTCAGAATCCTTCCAGAGATTCAGGAAGGGACCTGGCGATCCCAAGGATTGAACTTGAAAACTCCGGCAGGCATAGCATGTGCTGTACCACTCTGCTATAGCCCTTCTCCACCGAGCCATGGACCAGATGCAGAATGCTTCTGTATGCCAGCTGCTGCTCAACAGTAATGGGACAGTGCTTTGCACCCATTCCTGCATATGAGTTTCCCACAGGCAGCTAGTTAAGCAACTATTAACTACATTTAATAGTAGTTAACATTCGTGTGAACAGAATGCTGGAACAGATGGACCCTTTTCTGATTCAGCATGGGATTGCCATGCTTTTAAGTAGAATAACAGTGATGTAACACACTCTTACTTTTTTTTTCCTTTTTGCCTAACCGCATGGCTCCAGTGCACCTCTAAATTACTCTCTTGGCTCTAGCTACTGGATAGTTGCACCTATCTCTGCTTTGGGCCTGGTAACATATGATGAGATGCCCAATTATTAAAATGGAGTATTCCAAGATCAGCCAAACCTTTGCAGATGTGGAAATCCACACAATATTTCATTCTATTCAAAATCTGATGCATGAATTTTTACATGTGATACATGACTTTTTACATATTATAATTACATAATATATATTATGGAGGTCTTGCATTCAGTTGATTTTCTTTTCTTTGAAAAAATAAAGTGATGTTGGCCAGCTGCAGTGATTGTTGCAGCTAAGAAGCCACGTCTCAGAAATGTTGAACAAGGCCTTTGTTTTATTGCATTTGTCTTGAGAATGAAGTATCCAGGCTGTTGCTAGGCAGACACCAGCATGCTAAGCTTTCTTCCAAGTGGTTGTGTTGCATCTGAAGTGTTCCGACATATTTCAGTGCTGCGTGTGTGTTCAGGGAGGGGAGAATGCAATCCCTTGGGTCCTTTTAAAAAGTAAATTAAAACATTTTATAGATGAATAGCTGAATTATTTTCAACTGTTAAACATTGACTCATCATTATGTTCAGTCAGGCTATGTAGCTTTGGCACCTTGGCTTCGACTTCAGTTCTTTGCCATCATATAGCTCTGAAAAAACAACATGACAGAGCAGATTTTCTTCGGAAGAAGAGCAACAGAACTGAGTCAGAAACTGAAAAGAAAATCAACCAAATGACTTACTGGGGGTCCCCAGTGTGATACTGGTGGACATCCTGAAACTCAGAGGGATTTCCAAACCTACCCATGAGGCCCTCTTTTTTTTTTCTTTTCTTTTTTCTTTTTTTGCCCCTTCAGAACAAAGATTAAATTAACTTTTTTTTGAAAAATATTAGGACATTTTTCTTTCTCTCCCTTTCTAACATTTGCCTTGTTCTTTCTCTCCCCTCTACCCCTTTACCTTGTGATTTCTCCCTTCCAGCCTCTACCTCTAGCTTGCTATTTCTCTCTTCCCCATCTCTTTAGCTCACTGCTTCTCTTCCTGCTCCTTTGAGTAAGAGACTTTGAAGAAAATGCCATCTACTTCTGAGAAGTTATGTATATTGGTGTGTTTTCAGCTAGTTGTTCCTTAACACAACAGGACAAAGGAGGAATTTGAAAAGATGTTCGACACTTTATTTTTTCAGCTGCACTACTTTTATTCACCCATTCACTGGGCACGTCAGAGATGGAGAGACACAGCTGTGCAGGAGGGGATGGAAGCAGGAAAGCAGCTGAGGACTGATTGGACTTGTCACCATCTCGGGACTGCTGCTTTTGCAAGGTGGGCCATGCTGAGGTCAGCCAGGAGGAGCCTCACCCAGCACTTGGAGAAATCTGAGAGGTTTTTGCTAAGCACAGATTCTCACCTCCTCACCTGTGCATTAGCACATGCTTCCAAAAAGGAGGAAAAAAGCCAGGCAAGACGCTTTGTCTTGCAGCCTTACTTCTTCCTAGCCCTCTAAAGCCATGCATCACTTCACCCAAAAATAAGCAATGCTGCAAGTTAAGGACATACTATGTAGCTTGGGAAAAATGCAGCATATGAAAACATCATACTATTATTTGCTTGAAGAAATCTGGGTGAACTTCCTGTGACATGTCTGTGAATCAGGCATTACAGTGCTGGTAAAAATTCCTAATCTAGGGCCCCCTGTGTGGCTCTGTTTTGATTGCAGTAGGGGAAACTTGCCAACAGTTTGCTATTAGAAACTTTGCAGTGTAGTGATCTTCAATAAATGGTGAATGAAAACAAGCTTTCAGGAAATGACCATCTGAAAAGCCAAATGAAGTCTAGAGTTAGCTTTGTTCAGTGGATCTTAGTGTACGTTGAAATAATTTGGCTGAGTCCTTAAAAACCACCTTCATTGCTTCAGGGACAACCATCTGATAGGAATGGTTTAATTGGGTGTCCCGCATTGGGAGCAAGGGGTGGGACCCGATGGCCTTCTTGTCTCCTTCTAACTCTACTGTTCTATGATTCTGCAATTCCATAGATAAGTACTTATTTGGGGAATGTTAACAACAGTGCTCTCTCAGAGTTTAAGAAAGATAAATGAGAAGAATACAGTAGAAGCTAGTAATAATTGTTATGTATCATCAGCAACACTGGAATCATGAAGGAATATCTTTCCTTCAGTCTACCGTGTGGTTTAACTAATGTGAATCAAAGTATCTGGCAGCTTTGTTAAAGCTCTTAAGCAGGTGTCCCTGGAGTACGTACCCTTGAGTAGCAAGGACTAAATTCCACCACACAAGAATTAAGCTTCATTCTTCAAGATCTCACTGGAACTAAGCCTTGTGTGCTCAGTCTGGAGGAAAGGGGCTGTCCAAAAACATTACTGTACAAAATAGCCCTGAATTGCTGAATTCTCTGCATGCTCTCCATGGAAACAAGTATGAACTGCATTTCTCAACTATAAAGGGGAGGGGGAAATTGCTAACATGAAACTTCAGTTATTGCAATTGATGAATGAAAGGTTTCTTCAGTTTTCCATCAAAAAGTTCTAAAGCAAGAGTGAAACTCTATTCATCGTGTTTCCCCCTCCACCCAATTTTTCTGGATAATGAAAATTTAAATAGGATCTAATACAAATTGGTATGTCTCTCCAGGTGCTAGAAACTTGTTTTGATGAAGCATATATACACATTTTCATAATGTATTTTAATATCCATGTTTTCATTTATATTTGTTAAAACATTGCTGAAGTTGAAAAATTTGAAACAGTTTGAATTTGGAATTTGATGAAATTAAACTAAAATTTTATCAAAATGGTTTTCAGATCTACTTCAAAGTGGCCTTGTAAACATACAAAGGGAGTAGAACCATCTTACCCAGTCAGTTGTCCCAGTCTTATCGTGATGCTCTTTTTTTTTTCTTTTTTCTTTTTGACAAAATATTTTTGAAGATTCTTACTAATATTTGTCTGGGTTGTGTCAAATCTTTCCCCAAATCAGAAAACTCCAAAAGGGCATCAGCCTTTCATTTTATGGAAAGATCACTGATAATACTGGATTTTGGTTTCATAAACTTTGCCCATTGCATGGAATCTGCTGTTTTCAATCCCTGGATGTTCTAACATCCAGGACAGATGAATTTCACAGTAAAGCTTGGTTAAAATTCTGGAACAAAGTTTTCTGCTGATTCATGGTAAGGATGGATAGTCTCTCCTGCTCACACAAAAATGTCCTTTAACTTACTGAACTTTTTTCTTCTCACAAGTCTGCTAATATTTTAGCAGCCAAGAAAAAGCCAAGAACACCAAATGTGCCTCAGCTTTCATTCTTTTTGACATGGTCTAGGATTCTAATTCTGAGATTCACCAATTCAGAGCTGAAGATTTGTGAAAATATCACATGGACCTCACAGGATGGTCTTCAGTAAACCAATATATCCTGACCTATCCTATTGCAGGATACTGATAGGAACATAAAATGTGGTAATGTGTGTATGAACCATTAGGGGCTCCTTGGACAAAGACTGAGACATAAATCCAATGAATGAAAGTTGAGCAGTAAACATATTGTGGTCCAGGGTAAACATGTGGAAAATTTTCCAGACATATGAAAGATTTTGGTATAGCCACCAGATTCTGCCCAAAGTCAACATTCAGTTTGAGTTCAGCTCATGTGAATTTCAACAAGCAATGATTTTGGCAAGTGATTTATTTGATATTTCTCAGTGTCCTGTTTTATGTCTCCTTGATCTACCTACATAGACTGACAAGCTGGGCATTTTATTTTATTTAAAGAATGAAACGGTCTTTCATTGGACAGAAGACAGGGAAAGGGAAAACAACACAGAGTTTGATAGACACCTTTATGGTGTGTATTTCCCATGCAAAAAATATGCAGAAAAAGAATTGCAAACAATGACAGAAAAAGGTATTTCTAGTCTGCTTCCAAATAATGAATAGCAGCTTTATGGTCACTATTCACCTTCTTACAAAACACACAGGCAGTAAGCTGAAAAGTAATCATTATATTATTTTCCATACTTATGTCAGTGCTGGTCCAGAGGGACTGTTCCTGCTCCTAGTAAGAAGCAGAACAAAGCCTGGTCTTGCCAAATCTTTTCTTCTCCCCATTTCTCCAGCACTGCACTTTTCTACCAATGCTCATTACCTGCTACAAAATGCTCCCAAGGGCTGCAAGGAGAAAGTGGCATTGGCACATTTAAGAACAATGCCATCTCATCCAGTATTTTTTACCCCTGAACATAGTGAAATCCCAGGCTAACTTGTTATGATACTATAAATAGTGTTTGTTCTTGTAGTTGCAGAAATGCAGTGGAACAAAGGGGCAGGCATTGGTATTATGCTCATGTTTTGAACACACACTGGGTCAAATGGAAGGCAAGGCATACAAAGGATTCCTATGCAATTACAAAATAAAATCCATTCATGGGAGGATATTTTACTGTGAGGACTCCAGAACTTCTTTCCTATGGCCATGCTTCTCATTTATACAATAACATCTTTGGTTTGTCTTGAGCTTTTCCAAGCTTGCTTTTTTTAAATTCACATGAACTTTTTTACACATACTTGTCCCCATTTCTCCTAATTCATGTAATTTTCTATATGTTTATTTGTTTATTTATTTATTTATTTATTAAAACATTTCTATGCCGCCCCTTGCCAAAGCCTCGGGGCGGCTCACAATACAAAATAAAATACAATAAAATACAAAAATAACAATATAATTTTTTTCTACATTTTTCTAATGTACCCAGTGTTGTGGGCAATTTACCTAATGTAATTAATTGTTGAAAGTAATTTTCACTAAAAATGAATGTTTTGTTAAAAATTTGTGCAATTTTAATATGCACATTTATATTCAATTGCATAATTTAGATTGGTGCACTTTTCAAAGTGTATCTGGATTTCAATTGGTACACTTCTTTGAAAGTATGAAATTAGGTACATTTGCTTTAAAAAGTGAACCAAATAAATTTCTTTCCTATCTCTAAACAGTGATGTCAGGAATGACTCTACAACTTTGTACATGTAAAGTACGGGCTCTCCCACTGAGCTATATGACCTTGCTGTCTTGATTCCTTGATGGGTAGATTTATCACTGCATGTGTTTGGCGCTGGCACCAATCTTGTTATCGTTTATATGGAACCACTGAGATAAAACTCCCAAAGTCACTTCCAACTGCCCAGATGAGGGGCCAACTTTTTAAGATACCACCAGATAAATGCTATTGTGACTGCCGCTTGTCAGAGCTTGTCTTTACTGCCCAAATTATGAAAAGGTGGAGAGTTTTTTAAAGCAATGGCTGTCAAAATATTCAATCCTTCCTGATGCTGCAAAATTAAAACTACTTTTGCGCAGTCTTTGTAAAAAAATGTTGTCATATTGTGTTTTAAAATTCTTAAATTGTAGTGAATAGCCTATGAGCTATCAAACCAAATAAACTTTGAACTCCGAAAACTTCTGATCTTGAGGACAAAGATGTCATCAGAGATCAGCTGGCTTTCAGTCTCCCTGCACTAACACTTAGCATCAGGGATTGGGTTTGGGTTTGATTGAGTTCAGAAAAGAAAGAAGTAGGAAGTGGTCCCCTGGGCTGAGAGAGCAGCTCCTCTTGGCTCTTCATCTGAACTAACAACCTCAAAGAAATGCTGCCATGCTGGGACTGCTCCGAGGAGCTCTGTTTCCACAGCCCTTATTCCAAGCTCAGTTGGGTTTTATACAGTAAAGAATCTTGTGTAGGACCAGAAAAAGAGTACAAGAATAAGACCATCATTGAGACTTTGCAAAAGAATTAAGCAAAAGCAACAACAGCAATGATGTATTCTTGCCCAGAAAAGCCTACAATTAATTGATTTCCATAATGGGGGTTTCAGCTGAAGACCTGGCAGTCTCATCACGCCTAGCCAGTGTGTCTAATGGTCAGGTATTATGGGTATTGTAGTCCAGCAACATCTGGGGACCCATGGTTGGGGGAACTAGTGTATATCAGGCCTATAGCAGTAGCTTAACAGCACTTGAAAGTTTAAATCAGATATATTTACCAGCTTCCAAGGAAATATGTCTGGAATTGCAGGTTAAAATGAAGTGTAACTTATTTCCTTCCTACATTTCATTCATCTGGGCTATATTACACTGATCTTTCACTTGTGGTGGAAGTAGTCAACAGGTGAAGCCCTTTGAGTCACAGTAAGATAAATGACCTTCACATTTGAGATCCAATTATGTCTCCCTCTCGTGTTTTAGGTGCTAGTGAACACACCATTCATTGCTAGAGCATGCTAATTGGTACCATAAGAAAACTTGGACAGCTTAATCCTCAAAGTATTTTCCTGGCATTAGGGCCATAAATCAAAGTACGAAAAGACATTGGGTGCAATACAGAGAAAGCTGTATATGTATGTCGAAAAAAGGACTGGAGCATTTAAGGGTGATCTTAAGTCATGTTGATTGAATGGCACTTCTGCATATTTTACCATTCTCATATCTATGCCTCTGTGATCATCTTCATAGTGATTTTATGTGGCCCTAAGGAGAAATTTCAGTAAAAGAGTCTAACTAGTTGAAATGCCAATTAATTCAGTAAAATATAGTTCATAAAAGAAATTGACAGATTTATGACCTTTCCTAAACTGAAATCCTCTTCTGTCATACTGGAATCAAAGTTATATGTCAACAAGAGTGACATTTGTATTTGCAAATTTTTCAAATAATTGTGTACATTTTTGTTTATTTAACAATTCAAAATGTGAAAGGACAGAAATAGCAAGCATACTTTATTGTGATCCTAAATATATTTAACTTGGAAACAGTCTTCACTGTTGATGGTTTGAGCTTGAGGTGCATTTCTTTAGCATTAGGGTATTGATTAAAAGTAAAATCCATTTATTTCAGTGGGTGGTTTTCCAACAAGCATGTTTAAGATTGGTCTCTCAATCATATCTTACTAATGTAAAATATTGGCATGGTGATTATTATATTTTTAACAATATGCTCCTCACAAAGTCCCCCCCCCCACTCTCTTGTCTAATTGGATCTCTTTGCACAAATTTGTGTTCACTTTTGTTCTCCCCTTGAGCAAAGCTTCAATTTTCTGAAGGCAGACTTCTTTTCACTGATATCTTCCTTGGTGCTAGCTTTCCTAACCTGTATAACCCTTATTGCGGTCTTGAATAATCCCCAAGTGTTTTGAAGAGGTTTAACCCTCTTGACTCCACTTTTCAGTTTTCCCATTTTAGCGAAGTTGCCTCTTTTGAAGTCAAATGTGGCTGTGTTGGACTTCCTTAGCAAGTTTTCACTTAACTGTATATTAAATCTGCTGACACTGTGGTCACGGTTTCCAGATGGTTTTACACCATTAACATCCCATAGTAGTTCCTGTGCAACACTACTTAACATTAAATACATGGACACCTTCCATCTGGTCAGTTCCTTGACAACTGTTCTAGGAAATAGTCACTTAGGGCATCTAGAAATTTAACCTTTTTGTTGTTAATGGAACATGCATTTATCCAGTCAATATAGAGGTTACTGAAGTCACCTATTATTACAGTACTTCCTAATTTGGAGGCCTCCCAGATTTCATTTTGCATCTCAGTATTACACAGATCATTCTGGTATGCTGCTACTGTGTGCTAGTACTAAATTACTTTTAGAGCCTCAGATTGTCACTCACGGGAACTCTTGTCCAATGGATTTTTTTCCTTGGAAGCACCCAAATATGTTCCCCGACAAAGTAGACTTCAGGGAGTCTCCCAACCTTCAGAACTCATTTTGAGGGCAAGCAAGAAGCTACAAAATTGTGACAATATGAGCCCCTTTTGGCACAGCCTGTGAGCCTTTTAAATCTTTTATGCTTATTATCCACACGCTGAAAATGTTTCTTGCAAGCATACAGGTAAGTAACAGCAAAATCTAATGCTAACAGTACTGTTAAGATGAAAATCAACAAAACTAAAATTAAATCAATAGAAACCACTTTGCCTGCAGTTAATTACAAGGAAGGGTGAAAAAATTGTTTCGGTTTCAATAAGAATTTAGGAAAATTCAGTTTACAATTTTATACTTGAATAAAAACTACCTGAGATTAAAAACATTTGAATGTGGGAGAAACCAATACTGGAAGATTCTTCCATCCAGGGCCAGGGCTGTGACTGCTTAGCTCATAAAAAGTAGGATTTTGATCCCTCTGCATTTAACCATGTTTCTGGGACTGCACTAGGGTTTTGCTGAGAGAAATCCTCATCTTTTCTGAGAAAAACCCTAATCTTTAATAGCTATTTGGTAGAAAAGTACACATCATGGCCCTTCGCTTGCTGGAAATAGCTAAAACTATTAAATTGGCTGGTGCAAAGGGGTGAGAATTTCATTTCAATTTGTTTATGGTCGGAATTTGCCAGCATTTAGGAAAGAAAAAATGTAGAATTTTAAAATCTGAATGTGGAAGTAAGTGAAACTGGCAAATTTGATTATCACTGTATTCCAACGGACAATGGAATTAAAGAAAATTCCTCTACACCCAGATCTCCATCAATTTGTTCTCACAACAGAGAATACTAGAAATATCACTGAATTATCCCTGCTTCTTAAATAGGACTATCTCCATCTCTACAAAAAAGTTATATACAATCCATTGTTTTCTTTTTGTTCCCCTACAAAGTGGCAAGAAATTAATCTCCCTGCATATGAGTCAGCAGTGGGAAACTAGAACTCTCATCTTCCCTAATTATGGGCCATATTGGCTGGGGCTGATAGAATTTGGAAGTCAACCACATCAGGTGGGACATATGGGGGTGTGGGATTCCCAATCCCAGATGTTAATAGCTGTTTCATTACCAATGAAACGTTTACATACATATACACACACCACAGTGGTATATCTGAAGCAACTCTATCTTTACAAGCATTGCTTGTGCAATTCATGCACTCTATAAATGTAGCAATTAAAGTTGTTGGCCTTTCTGTTAATTAGAATATTAGTCATGCTTCAGGGGTTTCAGAAGAAATTTCCTTCATTTGAAAACTTCTGCAATATGTATTTTAAGCAATTATAAGTAACAGGAAGAAAATTATAATATCTAATTTACTAAATACAAACAAAAAAAGCCCTTGATGTTATAATTGCTGGAGTTCCACAGTATATCCTATGTAAAAAGGACCTCTGATGAGATGATTGTTTGAAATGCTACAACACAAACCAATCCACAAAAGAAAACCGATGGCTTTCACTTTTAATTAGTAAGAGTTCGTGTAGCAGGAAATTATGTGTATGTTTAGGAACATTTAGCCCCAAAATAATTCTATTCTACTCAATTGAACTATTCAAGTGAGTAAAGTTAAACCATATGTATGTGATTGCAGGATCAAGGCCAGTGGGAGAGGCTGGAACCATTATTTCTGAAAGCTTTTCTTTTTCTCCTAAATAAGAAGCGATTCCTACAAAGCATTTGCAAAATCAAGTGCCACTCAAATTATTAGTGTGATTTTTTTTTTACTAGCATGGATTAAAAACTCAAGTAAAATAATTGTTAAGCTGAATCTTAAGCTGAATCTATGCTAATTATATACACAAGTTTATTTATTTGCATGTTTGATGTATTATAAAGTGCCCCTTTGCCCCATGGGCTGTCAAGGCAATATACAACACAAAAGGGGGAAAACTCTATAGAAAACAAAGTATACTTGTTAAAAGAAAAACAGAGAGAAAAATGTTAAATCTTACTACGGGCACATTTCTATGCACTTTTAAACAGAAAAAATGCCTTGCAACTCACAGCATGCATCAGCCAGCCATGCTGGTTAGGACATGCTAGGAAGTGTAGAGTTTTCTTCTGTTTGAACAAACATAGGATTGCACCCTAAAACAGTTCAGTATTTACTGCCCTCTGAAACATCATGAAGACCTGGCTATTTATAGATACATAATTGTGAGAAAGGTTCAAAATATTTTGCATTTACTGTGAATGTTAAACCTGTAACACATATCAGGTCAGAATTTCTGTCGAGATTAATTTTGTTCTACATTTACAAACAGTGAAATCCTAGAATCATAGACTTGGAAGGAGCTAATAAGACCATAGGATCAAACCCCTGGTCAATGCAAGTTAAAGCATCCTTAACTGATTGCTGTCCCACTGCATCTTGAATGCCTTCCATGTGGGAGAACCCCAATGTCCCTAAGTAATTCGTTCCATTGTCACATTGCTCAAACATTCTGGAAGTTTTTCCTGATGTCCAGTAGGAATCTAGCTTCTTGTAACTTGAGGCCATTATTCTGTGTCCTGCATTCTGAGAGAAAATATTCTGGCCCTTCTCAATGTGACAACCTTTCAAGTATATGAAGATTGTTCTCATATTTCCCTGCAGTCTTCTCTTCTCAAGGCTAAACTTGCCTAATTATTTCAGTCTGTCCTAATAAGTCATTGTTTCCAGTTGCCTGATCACCTTTGCTGCCCTCCTCTGAACCCTTTCCAATGTGGTGCGCAGAACAGGACATGGTACTCCAGGTGAGGCCTTAGCAGTATTGATTGAATTGCAGGAGGGTAACTAATGATTTGGAAGTGATATTTCTATTTATGCAGCCCAAAATAGCATTTGCATTTTTGCAGCCACATCAAGTTATCCCATATTCATCTTGTGATCGACAACAATTCCTAGATTCTTCTTGCTTATACTAATATTGAGTCCAGTATCCCCCATCTTGTATATGCAAGATATATGCATATATCTTGTATATGAAATTGCATTCTGTTGTTTGCAGTCCAGTGCTACAACCTATCAAGATCACTTGGAATTTTGTTCTAATCTTTTAGAGCAGTGCTTTTCAACCTTTCCACAGCTGGGGACCAGCGAAAACTGGAAAACCACCTTGGGGACTGCTGAGGCAGAAACAAAAAGCACAATACACATGATACAATATTCTGTGTATTAGTTTCCAAACGCAGAACCAAAAGACTGAAAATTCTCCAACACAACCAGAAACTGAGGAACAAAAATTGTCAACAAAAGAACAAAGTAGCAAAATTGGTGCAGCATGCCTCCCAGCCAGCTCCCACCGAGCCGTCTCTGCCCTCCCTGTCCCCTCCTCCACAACACCAGCGCATTCCCCACGAATGCGATGCCAACTGAGGAAGAAGTAGAGGAGCACAGCAAACCGCCACAGCAGTGGCCCCCTCCCCCTGCGACTGCCAGGAAAGCGCTGGCCTGTGGACTGGTGGCACATTAGCTGTTTCACCCATATCGAGATTGAGATGATCAGCATCTCCTGCACCTATTCATTCCAATAATTAATACAACTGTTGACAAGCACTGGGTGCAAGACTAAACTCCACTCATTGGTAAGTGTCCACTGATAAGTATTATTTCAGTCCAATTAGTTAGCCAACTGCAGACCAAAAAGATAATTGGTCTATCCAGTCCACTTTTAGCTAGTTTGCTAATTAGAATATCACAGAGCAACTTTATTGAAACTTTGTTGAAGTCAAGATATATTATGTCCACAGCATCCCTACAGTCCACAAGAGAGGCTATGTAATTAAAAGTAAAAAAGAGATCAGATTAGTCTGGCAGGATTAGTTCTTGATAAAGCCATGCTGGCTTCTAGTAATCATTGCAATGTTTACAGAGTTGGCTGCTTTACGATCTGTTCCAGAATTTTTCCAGGGATTGATATCAGACTGACTGGTCAGTAGCTCCCACAGTCTTTCTTTTTTCCCCTTTAAAGATAAAGACAACATTAGCCGTTCTCCAGGCTCCTGCCACTTCCCCTGTCCTCCATGATGTCTCAAAGATAATAGAAAGTGCTTCTGGGAGTCCTTCTGCCAGTTCCTCTGTTCCTCTAGGATGGAGTTCATCAGGCTCTGGAGATCTGAACTCATTCAAAATAATAAGACGTTGCTGGACCAATCTCAAGCTGTAATCCTGCCCATTCAGCTTGTACTTCACCTTTGCCAAGGAGGTGATAAACCATCTTTTAGGACTAGATTGAGCCAAAGTAGGAATTGAGCACTTCTGTATTTTCTTTGCTCTGTCTTTTGTTAAGCAAGTATATGAAGAAGGCTATGTTGTTTGATGATGATGATGATAGCACACATCACTTATCTAAGCTCATTCTCAGTTTTAATTTTCCTGATGCTATCCCTGCAATTCCTTTCTACGTACCTACCTGTACTTTTTACTTGTGGCCCGACCTCTCTTGTTATATGTGTCCTTTCCTGTTCAACTCATATCTAAGCTGTGAACCCCCTTTGGCTTTTTCTGTTATCTTCTTTTTTTCTTACTAGAATTGTTTCTGATTGTGCCTTTAGAATTTTCTTATTTAAAATCAATCGCACTTGTCCTGGCTCTTTTCTCATTAGATTCACTGGTCCTGAGATCGTACTTATCACTCTTCTAATTTCATTAAAATTGGCCTTCCTAAAATCCAGGGTACATATTTGGCTACACTCAGCTTTTGCTTCCTTCAGAATCAAGAATTCAGATATGCATAGTCACTTTCTCCCAAGTTTGCAGAACTGCCACTTTATCCACTAGGTCACCCCTGTTGATCAGAATCATCTCAAGGTAGCCAAGCCTCTAGCTCCTGCCTCCACTTGCTGTACTTACCAGGGACTTAAGTCAGATATGTCTTTGAGGGCCATGCTTGGCAGAATTTATGTTCCAAGAGATATTAAGGAAATGCATATTTCACTACTACTACTACTACTACATCATGCCTCATTGAAATATTGGCAATTTGTTTTTCAAAACTTTCATCCTTGAATGGTTGATAGACTGCAACCACTGTGCTCCTTTTATTGTTAGCTTCATTTATTTTAACCCAGATGCTCTTGATAGCGTTTCTAATGTCATACTCCTGTATCTCTGTGCAGGGATATGAATTTTAACATATCGTGTAAATTCCTTTCCCATCCTGTTCCTTCTGTTCTTCTTGAACAAGTTATATCCTTTGACCGCTGAATTTCAGTCATGGGAGTCATCCCACCAAACTTTAATTACACCTACCGAGTTATATGCTCCCTCCAGATTCATTAGTAGATGGCCATGGAAAGCCCATGTACAAATGCAGATTTCTTCCTACATTTTTGGATACTATGATTGGACACCATTGGAGCTGCTCAGTCCATTGTATTACATAAGTCTTTGTCTATGGTTACCCTCAAGTTTTTTTGTAGGATTTAGTTTAAAACCCTTCTGATGAATTTCTCCATGCTGTGGCAAAACACATTCTTCCCAGTCCTTTTGAGGTGCACACAAATCCTATTCCACAATCCATTCTCAAAGACATATAGCCCAGAATCCAGATCTCTCACATCAGTGCACAGCAGGCAAGCACAGTGTGTTTATTTCCCTTTCCATTCCACTTCCAAGTATTGGAGGTTGAATGAGAAAACTGCCTGGGCCCCAAAGTATTTGAGTGCCCTTCCCAAAACTTCAAAGTCTGACATGATTTCTTCAAAGCTTTGCTTGACAGTATCATCCATCCCACCATGGATGAAAAGGAAGGGATATGTCTCAGTGGCCTTTATAAGCAACAGCAGCCTTTCAGTCACAACTCTAATCCTTCCTCTAGGGAGACAGCGCACCTAGTGATTCCATGGGTTGTTGCAACACGTATGGGTTTCCATGCTATTTAGCAGGGAATCTCCCACAACTGCTACTCCTTTCTTGTTGCTGTAAGTCCAGGTATCATTGCCCCTAGTTGACTGACTTCAGCCTGTTGCTTGTTGTTGCCTCAGGTATCCTGTAGTTCTTCCTCTTCAGTCTCTCTCCAGCCTCATCCTCAAGTGCCTGAGGACAAGTTAATTCCACTGAGGCACTCATCCACTGTTTCCACTGGTACACAGTGCCTTCTAGTTCTGTCCCTGTCCCTCTTTTCCAAGGAGTTTCCTCTACTTCATTTCCCCTTGCCTTGCGGTTCTCCCATTCTTCTGTTGCTCTTCCAGCTCCTATATTTTACAGTACTGTTGGAGTTCCACCTCTCTTTGCCTTCTCTTCTTCCCTAGAAGGTTGGCTCTCACCACTCTAGCAATCTCACTTTTTCTTTCAGCAGGGCTAGCAGCTTGCATTTGCTGATCTCAGGCAAGTCAACAACATTGCGCAGACCTTGCAGATCACCACCAATGGAGACCCTTTTCCATCCATACTCTCTGCTCCTTCTTTGATTCACCCTTACTGATTTTATGACAGTTAACAATACAGTCCTGCCAGTATATACAGTAAGTGAGTGCTATAAGCATGTGGTGGGTAGGATAGGGACCTCCCCTGCCAAACTCTGTTTCCAAACTGCTTTTTGGGATCTTGCTTGTATATCCCCTAGATATGCTGGGGTGACCTCATTTGCTGTGCTCAGTTAGGCAGAAGGGATCTCCCCACCCACTTAGCTGCTGAGAGTGACCTGGCCACTCCCCCTTCAGCCCCAGGACACAGCCCTTCAATTGCAGTTCTCGGGAGTTCACGGTGAGCATGCAGCCACTAGAAAGACTGTCCTCGGGCTTGGTCCTAGCTCCCCCCCCCCCTTTGCCTTTGCATCTTCCTCTTCCATTATGACTCTGCTGCCAAAGTCCTGTTCGCTCTCCCAGTTTGCTTGCTCTGATCACTGGCTCCCTGCTTGCTTGCGTGCCACCTGGCCAGCTGGGGCTGCTTCCCCTGCTGTGCTCAGCTAGGGGTCAGAAAACAGAATACATAATACCTGAGCTAACAGAGCGATCCTAACTGGGATCAGGGAAAGTGATGGGATGGATCTCCTGCTTCATCCATCATGACCAAGACAAAAGTTGTGGGCAGTGCATACCGTTTTTCCTCTCTCAAACTGGAGCCTGTTTTTTTGAGGAGTCTCACTGCAAACTGACAGGCTCCCTGGTCTTTTAAATAAATAATCCAGTATATGAAAAGTACTTGGACAGGTCACCTCTTTGGAGCTTTAGCACATCAAAAATTTATATCGGATGAGGCCTCTGATTAAGTCTTTTCTGAGGTTTGTGCTGTTCTTGAGAAACTATACTCTCATTCATTTTTAAAAGTACACCTCTGTTCTCCACTGCAATGCTCTCTAAGGTACTCACTAACACTATACCAGATGCACTGCTTCAGTCCCTTCATTAAACACGTATTGGCCTCTCAACTGCCATTTAAGCGGAGAGCCACTGAGACTGCCATTGAGTGTGGCACGGGAGCCCGAGTTCTAGTCCCCTCACAGCCATGGACCTCACGGGATGACTCTGGGCCAGTCACAAAGTCTCAGCCTAACCTACCTCACAAGGTTACTGGAACAACAAGGTAGAAGGCAGGAGAACCTTGTGAGGCATCTTGGGTTCCTCGCAAGAGAGAAAAAAAGGAGGGATATGAATGCGAGGTGAATGTAATAAAGCTCAGTGATACATGCATGACCAACTTTCTAGCAAAAGGTTCAGCTATTTTCAGCTGCAAGAGCCATCTCTGAGATGGAGCCAGGTTTCTGCATGATAACTGATCTACTGTAGTTTCACGTGTGTGACTCATCATTTAATAACATGCAACAGGCATTCCTGTTTATGAACTTCAGATTTATGGATCCATTCACAGATTCATCCCATTCCTTTCCTTTCTTTACCATCCAGTAGCCAAAGCACTCTAAGCTGTTTACAAAGATAAGAACTGTAAAAATACAATACGATCGCCTACTATAAAACCAGGAACATAAAAAGTACAATTGTAAACTGGAAACAAACACTAAATCCCAGGACTCCTGTGATGCCTTGTTGCTTGCTGCCAAACGCTCGGCAGTGTTCTGGGCATTGTGGTGTGGTTATTATGGCGAGCAGCTTGCCAGACGCAGCCATTACTAGCAGGGAAGCCTGCAGCAGGGGAGGGCGAAGGCGGCTGGGCGAGGAGCACTGGGCAAGGAACGGAGACCACACCAGAACATTTTCCTGGGCCCTGGCACAGGGATGCAACTCCAGTCTTTGTCCTTTAGCTTGATTATTGACCTATTTTTTTAAAATACAAATCCTTTTGAAGAAAAAGGCAGGCAGTTGAAGAAACAACCTAACCCATCCCTCTCCTGTTCTTTGCAAATTACACAGAATGGCAGGATCTGCTTTAGAGTTTTGTTTGGTTTGGTTTACAGTGGCTTATTTTTTAAGGCAAAGAGGAACAAAACATGCAACTATATCTGAGTGAGCTCCCCTAAGCTCTTGTCAGTTCACCAAGCTCACCAAGATGGGAAAACATCCTCACCAAGATGGGAAAACAAATCATTTCTAAGCCAGAATGAAGTAGCTCTTTTTGTTCAGCCTTTTAGTCCAACTTCTGTACATTCCAGTGGCTGCTGTCAAATGCTGTTTAAAGGCTGCCACTAAGAAAAATGGAAGTCAGGAGGAGCCTTGCTGTGTTTAGAAAATTCCCTGTAGATGGTTGACTTTTAAGGCCCACTTCTCATTTTCCCAACAAGAAACCTTCAAAACATTTCTCTGTTCTTTTGCCAAGGGGGACATTCTGCACAGCATTTCTCTAAAGACTGACTGCAGCGGTAAGGAAAGGTGTTAAATTATGACACACTACAGAGACCCTTGGGCTAAGAGAGGTCTCACAAGGAGTGCCATTTCTCCCAGTTTTCCAAACTCTTTAAAGCATTCTCCTATAGGAGCAAGTTGCTTTGAATAGTGGCAGGGGAAGCTTTGAAAATCTGCTCCCAAGGACACTGTGATGGTGAGGGAGAAAGCCAAGCACCTCAAGAGACAGTTCCTCTCCCCACCCCCATACGTGTGAATAGCAGCCCTTCAAAACAAGGCATCAGCTGGAAAATCTTCTCAGTTTAGATGAATGTGGAAGAATTCCAGGACTTCTAGTGGTCTGCTTTGAGATAAGAATTGCCAACCTCAAACTAATCTCTAGGACTGAACCTAGCAGACACAGCCAGCATCCCTACATTCAGTTTCAGGCACAGTATGGGATTAGATGCAACATGTCTTTGTAGATCAAAGCCATCCTTTAGATGATATTAGCAGATTTGCAAAAATAGTACAAAGCCAACCTTTCAAACTTTACTTGGATGTTCAACATATAGAGAAAGTTTGAACATGCCTGTGAAAGACCATTGCCAACTGCATTGTTAGATTCAGGTAACAGTAATACAGAGATGTGTGAACTCACCTTGGCCTGATTTTTCCCTTTTTGACTTTGGTTTTTTCCAGGCTCCCTCTGAGAATCCTACAGTCCTCAGATGAAACAATACTCACCTGTCAGATGCTCTGCAAACAAACACCCCTCCTTCTTGAGCAGTGAAGAATCCAGGAGAGTGGTTTGCAGAATCCTGCTTAACTGGAAGTGAAGTGCTCAGAAGTATAATTCTTTGTTGAAGCTGACAGAATTTGTAATGTTATTAAGTAATGCATACCTCTATTTATTTATAACATATGCTACTTACCATATTTAAAAATCTCTCTCAGCAGTTTTATGCCTTCCAGCTCAATTATTTAAATCAAGGTGTGAAGGAGAATACCACAGATCATGTGCACCACATGCTTGATAGCTTCATTTCCATCTAAGGAGAGGCCTTCAAGGCCTACCTTGCCTGTAACAGCAAACCCTCACTTCTGCCACTGTGGAAGGGTGTTTCCTTGGAATGCATTAGCCATGAGGCAGAGAAAAAACCATCAAGTGGCTGTCTGTACTTCTTTACAGAGAATAATTCTTACAGGGCTGCCAGGAAGTTCCCATCAACAGTCACTCTGAGACATCTGAATAAGAAGGCACACGGGTCACCTGGTCATAGCCTCGCCACCATAGTGTGATGTTATGTTTTTCCTTTCAAAGTAAAGCAAATATTTCTAAATTTGCTTCTATAAAGATGACAAGTTTATACAAATCTGTGGCTTCTTTTTTGTGACATGAGTCCTTTTTTTGGTGGCCACTCTAGGAAAGAAAGTCAGCAGGGGCCAAATGAATCCTCAGTAGGTTTGTTCCCACCCCAGACATCCCTTGCTTCCAATTCAGATTCTATTTGAGATGGAGTTCCACCCTGTCCTTAATGGCTTACTAATGGATCACTCACACTCAAAACAATTCTCTGTGAACAAGAAAAGTTCGTTTTCATTCTATGGAAGTGCTGGCTCCATATATCAAATGTCTTTCTTCTTCTTTTTTCCCTTTTTGGATGTCAGCATTCTCTGCAGACAAATGAGTTTGTACTCTATTGATTGTTTTCCCTGGTAGAAGGGATAAGGAGTCATCCTTCACTCACTGACAAAGTTGCAGTGTTTGGGGCACTCAGGCATGGGGTATACACATTCCAAACAAACCACCTTTGGTATATTAGCCTTCTCATTTAAAATCTGGCCTTCTGATCTAGAGGGAGTGAGCCACAATGACACAATGAAACCAACCAAAAACCTAGATGTGAGGGACTAGCTTTAGTCCCACTGCTTTCACTGAGGCTTACAGCACAATCTTAAGTAAGTTCCATGGATTTCAGTGGTACTTGTTCTCTAGGAAGTGAGTTACAGATTGCAACCTACAACATTCCCTTCTGTGGAACCTGTTCCCCCGGGGAGATGTGCCTGGCATGTTTCAGTGCCGGGTGAAAACTATTTTATCACCATTGTAATTGTTGATTATGCTATTTGGTTTGTATCAGCTTTTAACCTGTTTTGGTAGATGTGGAATAGCTGTTATTAGGTATTGTTTTGTTCATTGTTTGATACATGCCTGTTAATTTTTTTTTATCCTGTGGATGTTTCATGATAGGCAAGTCTGTTTTAAACATGTTTTTAAATTGACTGTTATTGATATATTTTAATTATATTCTGTACACTGTTCTGAGATCATTGCGCTAATCAAACAATAGAGAAATGACATAAATAAGTCTAACTTCTCTGGCTTTTGGGTGTCATGACTAGGAAACAACACAACTCCCATCAATTCCACAAATGATGCAGAATCCAATAACTTTCTTTTTACACAAGCAGGAATGGTTCCAGCTCTGAGTAAAACGTAGCCAGGTGAGGCTCCTTCTGCACGTAGCAACACTGTGGCGGAAGAAGCAAGCAAGCAATGGCAACAAAGACCAGAAGGCCTGGCCCAGTCCTCTAGGACGTACCATTAGGGGAAAAGAACTTCCGCTTGCCTGGTAAAGCGGCACTTTCACATGGGAGGCTTCATGGCAAATGTTTATGTTTGAGCATTTCCTTTCCCCTCAGATGAGACCTGGGCAGAGGCAGTCTGTTCTGCAGAAGGAGGCAAAGGAGATTATTCTCCTTGGACGGGACAGGGAGCGGAGAGGAAGTCCTGGCCTGTGTCTGCGAGGAAGAAAACAGAGACAGGCTGTGTGTTGCTTCTCTTATCTTCACAAGGAAGTCAGCTTGAGTCCAGATGATATTAATACATACTACTGTTTTCTGTCAGCACCTCCACATGCCTTTTTGCAAACTTGTTACCAGTTGATTTGCACATGGAGAGGACACCACACTGTTGTGTGGGCTTTTGTCCTCCAGCGTCTCTTGGCTAAGAATGGCAAAAAATTTACAGAGATCAGGTGGATGAAATACAAAATATTTTGAGGGAGGGAGGGAGGGAGAGAAGGGCTGTCCACAGGAAAATTCCAAGTCCCAGCTTCACCTCTGGAGGTGAGCACTTCCTGAGGACCTTGCTCTCTGTCCTAAGGCAGAAAGCATGGATGCTTTCTGCACTGGCTGCAGCGCCCAAGTTACCAGTGCGATTTTAGAGCCAGCATATGGGGAGCGGGGTGCATTGTGGGCAGGGAGCAAAGGAGAGAGGCTCCACTGGGATAAGAGGAGTCCGTTGGTCCCTCAGTCCATCCTCATCATGAGCAGGGATAAAACACATGGACAGCTAAAATCGACTCTCTAAGTCGTTTGAACCTTAGGAGGAGTGCAGAAGCATTTCTGGCCTCCATGTTTCTCCAGCCTGCTATTAGATGCCAATAATTCTCTTAGTCTGTGGAGTTACAGGCAGCTTCATTGGATGACACTGTTAATCTCTTGTAGATGCCCAAGATACTTCAAAGGAAGTCAGTATTATTCATATTAGGACCAAGTGGAAATCAAGTCCTCTCCCCAGATTTTGCCCCACAAAGGCAGACACTGGTTATAAAAATTTGCAGAGGCAGCCTGTGAAAGGAGACAAAACATTACCCATCCAGAGTAAGGGGGAAATGTATCTCCTTCATAATGATTTCATTATGTGATGCTATTCAGCTAATCTTGATTGGCTACATGATGATGTGACATCATTCTTCTGCCTACGTGATTATTTATTTTCTAAGATCTCCTAACAACAAAGTCATTTGAGGAAAAAGCACTAGAGCTGCATACTGGAGGAATGAGAGAGACCTCATGAAACCTTCTGTTTTACCAACATATTCCAGCATGCTGGTTGCATCCCTATTAACAATTCTTTTAGCATTGACTTAGTAGAACTTTAGATTCTCTTACAATATGGAGCTAGACTTTTAGAAGTCTCACTAGATTATCATCAGATTCCAGGATTATTGCTTAGGAATCACTATCTTATCCAATTTGATTGCATGAAAACAGTTTAATTTCTGTTTGCCATTCTTGGTCATCAACCCCCTATGTAAACGAATGCTGTTTGAATAATGAATAAAGTGTTGCAGAATTAATAGTCAGTAAAATGTAATGTGTGATAATCTCATTGACTAAAGAAAGTAACTATTGCTAAAGTACCGAAAAGACAGCTCAAGGGCTTCTAAACTGTACTTATCCGGTGAGGGTCCCTGTGTGTTTTGGCAGCCTCATAAGTCGACCAACTCTTCTAAAAAAGGAAAATGGAAGGGAAGCACTGTGCCAGAAGAAGAATCACAATGGCCTGAAAGCATTTGGTACATCTAAGATGACAGGAACAAAGATGATCAATGGAGTTGTGTGGTCATTATGTGGCTCTGTGCTGCCCATGTTCTAGCTGGCCGTTCTAGATCCCCTGTCCCTCCCTGGGGAAACAAATAGCTAAACATCATTACAAGAAGAACAAAGCCCTGACATTGTGCTCTGCTGCCATCTATGGGGGATGCTGTGCATGCCAACATCATGAGCTGCCACTCTGTTCATCTGGAGGAATGGGCCCTTCTTGACCCAGTCACAGAAACCAAGCCAGCTGAGCAGGCCTTTTGCTTAACCTTTTCTTCTTCACTAGCTGTGCTGGCATCTGCATGAAGGGTAAACAACTGTTGTTCTGCCCAACTTAAGTAAGAAGTCAGGAATGGATACTTTGGCAGTGGCGGAAGTCTTGGATGATCTCACACTGGTACTGGAAGTGGGTTAAAAGAGAAGTTTCCACCCATAAAGGTGGCCTAGAAATAATTTTAGAGAGAGAGGGAGATACATGATAGTTTAATAGATGATGGATAGACAGTCTGCACTGTATCAAGGAATAGTTTGCCTTACATCTGCACAGGCACTACCACATCCTAAAACAGGAATGTGGAGAAAAGCAACTTAGTCCAGGGAAAAGATGCTCCTTCCACCATAAATAATGATCAGGAATGCTGTTAGTTGAAGTCCCAAACATCTGGAGATCTACTTTCTTCCCTATCCTTCCACTGCCACTTCTGTTTGACTCTGTATCCCAAGCGGTGAAGGATCCCTTGTCACATGACCCAGTTAGAGTTGTTTATGTTTTCGAGCGGAGCTTGATCTAAATTTGATAAGGACCCAATGCAACCCTAATTGTTGCCAGAGGTATTATCGAAAAGGGTTGCATCAGAAAAAGTTACATCAAAATGATGTTAGATTACATCAAAAGGTGGTAGTGGGGTGGGGGGGGGTAAACATAGTGGTGGGAGAGCTGGAGAGCTGGATTCTAGTCCATACTTAGCCCTGAAGCTCACTGGAAGATTTTAGGCCAGTCACAGACTCTCAGGCTAAGCTACCTCACAGGACTGATAGGCTCAAGAGGAGTACCTTGGTTTCCTTGCAAGAGAAAACAAGGCAGGATGTAAATATAATGATGCAGTCATTGCCACTATCAAAACATTAAGTGGCTCAAGTCAAGACCAATTCTTACATTACCTTTTCAACATGGAGATGGATAACATGTCATGTAAAATGTAATGTGACAATAATAATCTGAATAATATCTAAAATGTTTGAACACACACACACATACATACACACTGACATAAATTCTGCAAAACCTAATAATGCCACTGGCATTTGTAAAGCCCCAAGGTTTAAACTGGAAATTGCAAAGCAGCCTTGTCTCCCGCCCTTGCTTTTGGAGTACAAAAGCAAAGCTAGAATGTATCAGCGCAATGGCTG
Organism: Varanus komodoensis; assembly: GCF_004798865.1. NCBI lineage: Eukaryota > Metazoa > Chordata > Lepidosauria > Squamata > Varanidae > Varanus > Varanus komodoensis. Next base: position 55,965,939 of record NW_025335268.1, read on the forward strand.
CACACTCAGTGTGGCATCTCTTTACCCTGAAAAAGTCTTCTCCCATCAAATGTAATGCATACTACAGTAAGCATTAAATAAGCACATGTACGCATATATTAAGTGCGCTGACTGGAACTGTCATTTCATGTACAGTCAGTGTAGTGTAATAATCACATCTTGAGCAGGATGTGGCTTTCTTTTCCATGCAGAGATGCATTGCTGGCTTTCTCCATGGAGCAAGGCTGTTGAACTGTGGTAGATTCGAAGGAATGCAGATGTAATAATTATTACAAGCATTTTTCTTGTGCTGATTTTTCTCAACTGTCTCCTGCAGCTTTTCATTGATTTTGGCAGGACATACCGGATAACAAGATAACTAGGATGATTTTTCCTCAGGATAAACTCATTTTGAGCTTTGTTTTCAGATATCTGCCTCTAACAGCAACATGTTAGAGCTAAAATTCTTTTTGGAAGCTTGCATGTCAGGGATGGAATTTTCATGCAAATTGTCCTGACAAATTAGCTTGCAAGGATTCAAATGAAAACCATACTCCTTTAATCTTATCCTCCTCACCACGACTACCACCAGTATTTCCAGTTATGACTTTAAGATGGCAGTTCTAGAACTTTCTACCTGTGGACCTGCTTGAGACCACCGAAGAAGTGCCTGAGGTGTACCAGTCACAAAACAAAGGCACATAAGAGATGGAATTTTGAAAAATCAGCTCCCAACTGCTGGTATCATTTAATCATTTTATACTGACATCTAATCCATTTCTGGAAGCTGTGAAATTCTTTGCCACAGCTATTCCCTTGTAGCAGGGAATTCTATATTCAGCTTTCCTCCAGACACTGGCTGAGAAGCCATGACTCAGCTTTCCCATTTTTGGAGGAAGTTGTTGATCTGAGGTTTCCAATATGGTGCCCATGAATCCCAGTGTGCCCATGGATACCTCTCTTAGTGTTATTTGTTTTTTGGCACCAGGCTAAGACCTTTTTATTTCAACAATATTTTAATAACTTTTAACATTAGCTATATTGGTTTTAATCTGCAGCCAGGGTGGATCTGGATTTTATTTGTATTATGTTTTATTTTATTCTTCTTATTTATGTAAGCCATCCTGAGGCTCTGCGAAAGGACGGCATACAAATATTCTAAATAAATAAATACATAAATAAATAGTGCCCACCATCCCTATTGTGTCTCCTGATTTAAATTGTATTTATTAGGATTACTTTAAATCAATTTAGCTAAGAAATTACTAGACTATGAAGCAAAATGCAGCCCTTTATTGGAATTGAACATCCTTCTTTGGTTTAAAGGGAGTGGATTTGGTATTTGGAAATCAAAGTTGACCCTATACCTAGGTTCTTGGACTAGCTAGCTATGTTTCTATTAGCGTCCCCAGTTTGCCTTATAGAAGATGGGTGTTCTGTGGCAGGCTATTCCCAGCACAGCAGCCAGTTTAGGAATGAGCCAACCCCACCATGACAGGGTAACTAGATTTATGAGCTGCTTGTATTTCCAAATTCATTCACTCTTTGGAATTAAATAACCCCATCTGACTATGGATCGAATCCAATGTTCTGCAAACAGATGTCTGCTCATGTAATGAGACTTTCCAGTTCTCTTCTCCACCCCTGCATTTCCCCATCATCCTCTGGAACAGTTTTCTAGGAAATATGTAGGGCTGCGAGAAAACCTTTCCACCAGCACTCTCCCTTCTTGAATTCAATCCTTTTTCATTTATTTATGCATTTGTTTGTCCCTTTTTTTTTGGAGATCTTAGATTTTTCCAGCTGTTTTAATGTTTGTTTCTTGTGCTGTTGTATTGTATTTTATTCTGTATGATATTTATTCTTAACTTCTGTAAATCAATCAAGGAAGAATTAGCAATTGTGCAGATTAAATATATAATTATTTAAAAGTGGTATCAGTAAGAGAAAAGTCAAAGATGTGATTGTGGAAATGGGATCCAGCTCTCTCAAACTGCAACATTCCCAGCTAGACAGTTCAGATTCAGAATGAGAAACATCTGAAGTTTTCTGAATGACAAAGTAGCCATCTATCAGCCCCATAAAAAGGAAATTAATCACCAAAAAGTGGCGGGGGGAGATTTGCATCAAATCTGCCTATTGTTTGTTTGTTTTTATATACCATCCCACTTAAAACAAGCAAAAAACTTATCCAGGAAGGCCTGTTGGAAAACTCTAACTCACTCCTGAAAGTAGCAGTCTAGACTATCTAATGCATCTCTCCTGGCAAGCTATTCGCTAGTATAGGGGCAACAACTGAGAAAGTCCTTTGGACTTCGGAATGGTATCCCCAGAGGACCTTAGTGGGCAAGGTGGAATATATGGGCAAAGGTGTTCCTAAAGGAATTGTGTACATATAATTAATAATGTCGCACTTTGGATTTAAAAACAATGACTATTTTTTTTAAGTGCATTACATGTCACCATAGTGAAAGGTGTAGTGGTTAGAACTCAGAAGACTAAGGATCCCACTCAGCTCACTGGCTGACTTTGGGCCAGGGGTTGTTTCTGTGAGGATAACATGGAGAGGAGGAGAACCTTGTAAGCCACTGTGGGTTTCTTGCAAGAGGATGAAAGGAAGAATATGGCTATAATATCAAGTCATCAGCAGCAGTGGCAGCATCCAGAGAAACCAAGTCCAGGTCACTGTGTCTGCACAATCTAGGTTGATGGGCAGCCTCATGGCCCCTGCTCTCCCTCCTTAGGTTTGTTTACATTCAAACTTGACCACCTTTCAAATTGTGCACAGCTTCTAGGGAAGGAGGGTCCTCTGGCAGTCCTGCATGTAGAAGACTTTCCAGCCTGCTAAGCATGGCCAGTCTGCTAATGATGGTTCTCATTCCAACCCAATGGTGAGAATTTGGACTGGTTTGCCCAAACTGTGTGATGACACCATTTCACTGCCAGCACAACATTCTTCCTCCCTTCTATATGGTGCAGTCACTTCCCCTGCTGCAAAAAAACAAAAAACAAAAGGAAGAGGCAGCACGGCAGGGGATATGATAAAGCAGTCATGCATCTTACCTAATGTATGAACTGGGCCTCAGACACATCACTAAGTAGGAAGCAGATACTCATTTTTACACAATGTTGTAACCAACAACTATTATTCCTTACATGTTTTCAAGTAGTTTTTGTTTTTAGAAACATGTGGCACTAGCAAGCCTGATAAATTTTTACTGCTCTTTCAGCGCAACCTTTATTTTGTTACATTAATTAGTTTGCTGGTTTTGGTGTTGTTCACAAGCTATTATATCTTTAAAAGCACTCAGGGATCATTTTCATCAAGCAGTCATAATACATACAGCTAGAATTCTCTGTATTCTGAATCTCTAGGCTCAGCAAAATGCCCCCCCCTTTTGAAGGTTTTTAAAACAGCCAGTTACATTTTAAATATTCAAACTAATGAAGTTAATTTACCTTTTTAAAGTTGCAAGAACCCATTACACCCAACAGCCTTTTTGTCCAAGTTCAGGTATCTTCAAAACTTAATTTATCCTAAATTAATGCACTTATCACTTTATAGCTTGACATGACAAATGAAAATCGTCATGTGAATCTTACCAGATAGTTGCATTCTTATTGCCATCACTTAATGCAAGGAGGGTCATCCTCTGGCCCATGGAGTTGACCTTCCAAGCCCCACCCCTGTCTTGGAAGCTTGGTGAGATTCTTCCCAATGATGCTTCCCAATCAGAGGTTTTCAAAGTCTCTTCCTACACCGATCTCATGCCACTACTATCTGCTGGAGCACATTGTCCAAAACTGGGACTATCTATAGCCATTGCTAAAACCCGTGGAATCCAGCGAATGAAAGAGTTTAACAATGCCATTCGTATCATTCAGTGGAAGACCTTAACTCCGTTTCCCTCATCATCATCCATATTGCCAAGGACAACTACACTGTTTGTATGACCAGCATAATCCATTGAAATGCAGATCTCCACAAGCCTTATTCTGGTGTTCATCACAGGAACAGTAATTGTCCAGAAGGGTCAAGCCTAGCCTAGCCCAACCTGAACCAACCTCAACATTGCTGCACTAGTCCCAACCCAATCTGCACTACAGGATTTATGAAGGCATGGATGGGTCGGTGTGGGAATAGATAGATAGAGAGATAGAGAGATAGAGAGATAGATAGATAGATAGCCTACAGAATGCATGTACATGATAATTTCAGATGTGCCCTACTGAAAACATGAACTTTGAGCAAACTGTTGCAATTATGCTGAAAGGCCTTTTCCCAACAGCCCCTTCTTTTCAATTATTTTTCATGAGATACAAGCCTGAATAGGGCAATGGATAGCAGTACATGTGCAGCCCATTTCTGAGGGAAAGGATCATAGGAATATAAGAATAATGATAGATCTGACCAAAGATGTAATTAGTCCCACCATGGCCAGCATGGGAAGACCACAAGCAGAGCATGAACGCTACAGCACCTTTCTACTTCTGTTCTATTTCTGGCAAGGGGTATTCAGAGGTACACTATCCCTGTGCTAAAGGTAGATATATTTATATCATGGCTGGTAGCTACTGTTCACCTTATCCTCCAGCAGTTTGTCCAACCCCTTTTTAAAGCCATTCAAGAATCACACATCTTGTGAAAGCAAATTCCATAGTTTAACTATGCACTGTCTGAAGAAGTCCTTTTATCTGTCCTGAATCTCCCACAATTCATCTGCTGACATGCAAGAACTCTCAGACACAACATGCTAGGTGTCTTGGATCATGCCCAAACTTGTGCTATGAGTTATGTCTTAACTGTGCCATTGCTATCATCCTGACTCTTAAAAAATCAGCAATGGTATGTCTTTTTCTCATTCAAGGAACAAAGTCCATGGGCTCTTATTGTGCTTTAGAAACATAGAAACAGAGTGAGACAGAAGGGGTCTCCCAGGCCATCTAGTCTGACCCCCAGCTTCAAACGGCTCCACTTACGACATGCCTACCATGTGCATGTCCAGCGTATCTTTGAACACTGTCACCAATGGTGTTTCAACCACCTCCCATGGAAGCCCATTCCATATTTCCTTAGTTTATTTTGGAACTTTTATATATAAGTCACCAGCTTTTGTTCAGCATCTCGTTGTTGTTGTCAGTTGTGAGGTTGTATCTGATCCATCGCGACCCCATGGACAATATTGGTCCAGGACTTCCTGTCCTCCACCATCCCTCGGAGTCCACTTAAGCTCACACCAACTGCTTCAGTGACTCCATCTAGTCACTTCATTCTCTGCCATCCCCTTCTTCTTTTGCCATCTATTGTGCCCAACATTAGGCTCTTCTCCAGGAGTCCTTCCTTCTCATTAGGTGGCCAAAGTATTTGAGTGTCATCTTCAGTATCTGGCCTTCTAAAGAACAGTCAGGGTTGATCTCCTCTAGGACTCACCAGTTTGATTGCTTTGCGATCCAAGGGACTTGCAGGAGTCTTCTCCAGCACCACAATTCAAAGGCCTCAATCCTTTGGCGCTCAGCCTTCCTTATGGTTCAGATTTCACAGCCATATATTGCAACTGGGAAAACATAGCCTTGACTACACGCACTTTTGTTGGCAGGGTGATGTCTCTGCTTTTTAGTATGCTGCCTAGCTTTGCCATAGCTTTCCTCCCAAGGAGCAAGCATCTTTTAATTTCAGTAAACTGTAACTAAATATTGTATATCTAAGGCTCTCTCTCTCTCTCACACACACACACACACAAACTTGATGTGGGCATGCACATTTAACCCTCTGATTGAAGCCTGAAAAATTTGAACACCCATGCAACATAACAAGAAACATGCTGGAATCTATAATGAGAAGTGAAAACTGAAACTTTCAAATTGAGCATAACAAAAGCGCATTCACATAAACTCCCTGAAGCTAAACAACAGACCTTAAAGAAAAAAAGTTCAGGAGGGAAAGGCAAAGGTTAAGAGCCTCCCTAGTTTTCATTCCTTTCATTCGGCTATCACAAACCATGATTCTGTTTGCTGGTTAGCTGTACCAACCTCCTCCATGTTTTCCATTTAAAATCACCATTTGCCATGATAGTAATTTTCCATGCACAGAATGCTTTTCTACTCAACACTTTTTAAATAGTCCACTTCTAGTCCACTTTCTGATTGTTGCCCCTAAGAAACCCACAGCCTCCCCATGAAATGCAAGCATGTCTATAATCTGAGGTTGAGTACAAATCACAAGGAAGCAGGTTTTCAATTGTTCCATGTTTTCAAGAGTAGAGAAATTACGGTCATAAATGCCATCACTGCTCTCAGGAATGTTTTCAACAGCATAAGGTGAGTCCATTACAGCAGTAGCTGCCCAAGGATGAAAAGAGGGTACTCTGTGATGCTTATACAACTACAGAAGGACTTCCTTTGAGGTCCCATCTTGTCTAATCAGGATTTGTGCCTGTCTCCTGTTACTAATCTTGGTAGAAATGTTAGCATAATTTCTAAGCAATCAGTACCGGCTAACAACAGCTTAAGGAAACAGTATATACTGCTCTACAGGGTGATGAAGACAGACAGAAATTCTGAAGCGTGTGACTGATTTCAATACACATTCACTTCCCTAAAAATAAATGCTTTGGAATGAAGTGAATGTGCTTCTAAAACCACTGACACCACACTTAGAATGTCTGTCTGTCCTCTTCCAAAATATACTCAAAAGAAGAAAAGAAAAAGAGAGAGACCAAAGATTGCCCTGGGAAACCTTCCAAACTCAAGTCAGCTTGGAATCTGAAATGTGGAGCCAAGACACAGCAAATGAGGGAGCCCACATCAATTGTGCTTTCTTTTTCATGATTTATTTTTGTAATAGCTGCATGAAAAAGAGGAGGAGGAGGAGGAGGAGGAGGAGGAGGAGACAGAGATGACAGTGGCTGCGGCAGCAGCAGCATGACTTATTTACTCTTTAGGGTAATGTCTTTTGGCCTTAAGAACTTTAAAAAGATGTTAGATGGCACGTGCTAGTTCAGACCAGGAGTCCACCTAGTCCAGCATTCTGCTCACACAGTGGCCAACCAGCTCCCCAGAGGAAACACACATGCTGGACAGGATTTCAGTAGCTTCCTCCCACCCATATCCCCCAGCGACGGGTGTGCATTGGCAAATTGCCTGTGACATGGCGGTATTTTTGTCAATGTGTATGTGGTTCAGCTACTACATTTATACAGAGATATGATGTATTGGATTTTTATTAACAGTCTCCAGACACCACTGGTGTAAGTTCAGAAATCCCAATCCTTGAATTCAATCTAAACATGAAACTACACACTTGAATGTGTAGACTTGTTTCTGCCTTCCAGACTATAGCCCATTTCATGGACATTGCCTTTCCCTGATGATGCTAGCTGTTTCTAAGGAGCCCAGGGACCAATAATAGGATTTTCATCAGCCTGAAAACAGGAGTATTTTGGAGAAGCCACGACGGTTTAAAGCAGGCATAAAAGTCCTATCAACATAGACTGAAGATATCTCAGTATGCTATCAAACTTCAGCTGGCCTCCAATATCCCCACTCACCAGACTTCCATATGGACCTTTGCATGTTCAAGCCTGTGTAGGGCTTTGCACACTGAGCACTCTTACAGAAATGTCATGTTTGTGGATGCTTGTAATTGTCATGCTTGTCATAACAATATATGCCTACTCAGAAGTACATCCCACTGAGTGCAATGGGTCTTACTTCCTGGTAAGTGGACATAGGATTGCAGTTTAGTCTATCAGTAAAGCCTCTGATTTTTGTAGGCTATTTTAAAAGAAAATTGAAAATGGATGCAGAAACAGGACAAACAATCTAAGATTGTTTATAAAATGAGAAATGAACTAAAACTGGAATGACAAATTTGTCCATCCCTAGCAGACAAAATGATGGACTTTGCTATGAAATATATTCTCATGGACTTTTTCATTGTCATCTTTCTGCTTAGAGCTTAAAAACTAGAGAAATTGAAATGTGCAATCACTCACTGGGAACAATGGTTAGCTGAACCATATGGCATAAACTATTTTAACATCACCTGCTGGTTTTCTCAAAACAGCATACATTATATACTATACTGTATTTAGGTAAATCGTTGAACTCTCTTTTTTAAGCCTGATGTTCTCTCTGTATTGATAGAATAAAACCAACTTTCAGTTAGGCCATTTTATTTTAATCGGTAAAAGTATATCCATAATTCAAGATTCTCATTTTTCAGTGAGCATTCTTTTCAGCATGGACATATTTCCATTATGCATGTGGTTTAACATGATGCTTCAAATGATAACACTGGGAACTCCTTGTGCTGATTTAAGAGGATTCCCTCCCACAAAGAATTTTTGGCATTTCCTGTGCAACATTTTCCTTTCCAGATGTGTCATAATCATCAGCCCACATCAGACTTTCAAACCTGTGTCAGTTCAAAGATGAAAAAATGGAAGCTGCCAGACACAGTTTCTGGTTCCCTGGGTGAGAACAATTATCGACAGTAAGAGGAAGGCCTTCTAATTAGAATCTGCATCAGGAAATATTTGGCCAGCCATCATGTAATCTACAGCTATTTCTATTTTATTAAAAAAAGGCAGATATGCACACCTATGAGCAGTGAGTTTTTCTATCAAAGGAAGTTCTACTAAGTTTAGTTTCCTTTGGATCAGTGGTGTAGTGGTAGAGGAACACAGAGGAACACAGCTCCAAGATTTTTCAGAACAGCAGCCTGCCAAAGTGCCAGGATAGAAAAGACCCCACTTGCAAGTGAATGGGGGTGATTACGTAGCATTCAGGCTTCTGCTGTGGCTTGCAACAGACAAGCACAGAGGCCAAGTTCGAAGAAAGAAGCAGTCAGAAAATGAAGGAAATTATTAAGGAGGAGCTGGATACATTTTGTTTCCTTTTCTTGAGCAGCTTTTTACTTTATGCATGCAGTTTAAATGGCCACTTCTTTCCACAATTTTTTGCATTTTTACAGAAAACCTAAAGCTTCTATTGCAAGTGATCGCTCACTAAAGCAGAATGCATTTTAAAATGCATTTTATGGGTTGTGACTATGTCAGAAGCAAGGAAACAGCACTGGGTTCAACAGAAGTTATTCCCAGGTAAGTATGCATAGATGGCATACTTCCACAGCAGGAACACACGTTTTGTCTGTACACGCTACATTCCTTTTAAAAAATGGTCATTCTTCCTTCATGTACTTAAGACACTGGAATTGAAATAGACACCATACTGGTCCAGATCCATAGTGTCCTACATGTTTAGGTTTGGACCAGGAAGCAATAATATCAACGTTTTGTATACAATGGATCAACAAAGATGCCTGCATAGGTGGACTTCCTGTGGGGTTGTGGCTAAAACATCTGCTATGTGCCATCCCTGTGCTTCCAAAATATGCCACTGCACAGCCGTTTAGATGCCAGGACACTGGAGAATCATGGTGCCCTGCAAGGTTTGTTCTATGCATGAAGCTACAGCAAATCAAACCCAGTAGGAGGGGGAGCAGACTTCTAAAAAGAGGAAGCGGAACTCCAGCGAGAAATGATCAGGCCCTCCTCTGTTTCTGCCTATTGTCATTAGACCCTCATCTGGCACAGCACAGCATTATCTTTCAGGTGCAAGGATCCCTTCCCCAAAAACTGGGGTGGGGGGGGCGAGGGGAGAGAGCGAGAGATAGGCTGCCCCCAAAGGTGGACTTGGAAAAATGAGTGCTTTGACGTTAATGTTAAATCAAGGCACTCATCATAATACTCACTATAGCACATCCACAAAGAGTGTCTAGAATTACAGGCAGCTGCATTGATGCACACCAACAAGCGGTTTCTAGGAGTTTTCGCAAGCTAGGAGCAGCTCTCTTGTAAACCTCACTGACTGTAATTGTCCATTCAAGATCAAGCTGGTCCCAAACATTTTGTATTGCAAATGGGAAGAGTATTTTGTTACTGGGGAAATTCATGCCTTGTCTTACCTACTGCGAGGGCTGCAGCTAAGCTCAGAGGGAGCCAGGCATTCTGAGGGACATGGCACAGGCATCAGCATCCTTGCTAACGGAAAGGTGCTGATGCTGCATCCCAGAGCGCTCTGGCTCCACTGCATCCCTGGGAAAGAGGATTTGGTCTTCATAGATCATTTTAATACACACAAGCACACTGGAAAGATGCAGCTGTGTCACCATGATTGCTCACAAGCTCTTGAAAAAATCAAGTGAAAGCTGTTTGGGTTACTTTGTGGCAATGCTTTCAATGTAGCTTGCAAACACAAGATGAAATACAAAAGATAAAATATAGTTATGTTACAGGGTGTTAATAGAGCAGCACAAATTTCTACCATCATAGGGAGGGGGGCATCTGCAGAAAAACATTTTGTGTGTTGGCATAAGCTGTTGTTTGAGTAACTGAATCAGAGTTCAGGTTGTTCATATCTGTAGGACAATGTTAGAGGAAATGCTTGCTTTCATAAAGAGACATTTCTTCCCACTTTCAGAATTCAGTAATATATGATGCACCATCATTAGGGCTGCCAGTTACCCCAGGACACACTATTTAAGATCAAAGAACTCTCTTCGAGCTTTTTTAGCTTTGTACTGCACATCTTTATAAAATCCTCTGTTGCCAAAATACTTGCCTCCACAATTACTTCCATCAAATGGCTGGAAGTGATTCAAATTATTCTGCATACCTGTGAAATGAGTGTTTTATTCATCAGTCAGTTAGAATGCATGAAAAGTATGACAAGGAGAAAAGAACTGCAGCCAGCATATCTCCTGGGAGAGGAAGAAATTTTTGCTGTGTGTTCTTGGCTCAGCCAAACTGCTAACTGTCCAGCCTTTATGGAGGGAAGAAGGAAAGCAAACTGAAGGCCCAGGTCTGAAAGCTGTAAAGTTCATCAAATGACCTGGTTGCATGGAAAGAGTTCGAGGAAAGAAGGAAAGGATTGGAGCCAGTCCTTTGGAACAGACCATGTGCCCAATAACCCCACTATTTCATATCTTCCTCTGCTTCAGCCTGACTGAATGGCTATAAATTCCTCTGTAGAACACACACACACACACACAATCTTGCCAATCAAATTCTGCTCAGAAGGTCTTCACTTCAAGAAGCAAGATCTGCTCAGTTTGACTGTGAAGCAGGGCCTGACAACTGATAACTGCCACCAGAATGCATCACCCAAACTGAGGACAAGAAAGGAAAGCAAAATGTGCATGTGCTAATTAATACCCTGAGATGCAACTATAATAATACAGGTATCTCATGTCACTGTCGTTTGGAACACAATGACAAACTGCCCTGTGTGCCTTTCTTGTATATTGTAGATTATGGGTAGGTTTAAAAGGCCATCTTTCAAGTATAAAAGGACTGCAACCTACAGTAACTTTATTTTCATGTATTACAGTAATTTCAGCTGCTTTGAATAGCTACAAGGCAGAGTATAAACATAAACTGATTAGTCAAGGTATCATGGTCCATGCATTGCAAAGGCAGTATATCCTGCCATCCTGGGATGCAATGCCATGCAATGGATCCCACCCAAAGTTCATGCAGAATTGTTGGTAAGAGCATGGACTATGAACTGGGCATCCTGGGTTCAAATTCTCTCACAGATCAGTCCTGTTCCCAAAGCCAGGATAATAATGCCAACCTAACCTGCATGTAGGACTATATTATAACCTGACTTAGGGGTTCAAAACTCACAGGTCAGCCCTGGTGGATGTCATTTCATTTCCCCCTACTGGTATCAACTCAATCTGCGGTAAGTCAAGCCAATGCACTGATTCTCTTATCTTCTTTTCTCTTCTGGTATCTTATATCTTATCTTATTTTGCCAGCAATTTGCATGAACTGTTCTTTTAAATGGGGGAATGAATCTTAAAATTTGTGCAAAGAAGTTCGTAATTTTAAAAAAATGATGACTTTACGCAAATGTTCATAATTACACCTTTGCTTTCTGCTATGTAGAGTAATAAACTGACAATGATATTAAGAAGATGGGAATATATTTACGTTGGGCTACATAGCAGGCAGGCACAAGATGACCACTGTAAAAGTAATTTAAAGATAATGACAAATGACAAATTTGCACAAATTTCAAGGTTCTCTCTCCCCCTTCTCTTTCTCTCGCTCTCTCACTCACACTCTCATACACACATCAAAATTGTGCAAATTACCATGTACACAAATGGAAGAATCTTGTGAAAAATAATTCCAGAATTGCAGGGAAAATCCACTAATGCTACTAAATTTAGCAGAACAGGAATCGCTCAGTCCCATCAGGCCTAAATGGAACAGAATTTCAGTGCCACTTGTAGGATTGTCAGATTGATTTCTGATAGCCTTCAAATGTTTAAGAATAGCACAGAGTAAATTCTTAGAAGTACTACTAAGAGTAGTAGGGCTAAACTGAATGTTACTTTTGCTTTTCAACTCAGTAATTCTCCCATTATGGTAGAAATATTCCTAAAAACACGTTGCATGACTATTTACATTTTTCACTATTCTGGTTGTCCTGCAAATAAGGCTGTTCCATTCTATGATAGGAATCAGCTGGTGAAGACATTCTATTCAGGCCAGCTTTTGCCCGCTGTTTGTTTTATTTGGCATTTGCTGTTGATAGTGGTAGTGGAGATGATAGTTTTGCTGTTGTTGTTGCTGTTGTTATTATTTTTGATGCATGGTTTCCTCCTACAGGGTTTTTTTTTCACTGAATGCATTGTTTTTTATTGTGAGGTAGTTTAAAACTACTTGATGGTTGGATCCATAGAGGTACCGAAGCCCTAGAAATGTGGGATATAACCAATTTCTTACTTACTTAATCCCTGTCCACAGCTACTGGTTCATTCACACCCCTGAATTAACCAGTTTATTGGAAAACAAATAATAAATGGGATGATGTCTCAGTGCCAAGTATCTGGTCAACTATTGTTATGATGTGAAGCTATCACTGAAGTCTGTGTTCTTTTGCTGAACATTGACTACAGGATTCATATGTGTTCTACATGTGAATTGGTAATGCCATTGACTTTTCACCTGGTCCTTGCCTACATCCTTGTGCAGTCTGGCCTGCATCACACTCTACAATCCTATGGCAAACATCAGATTTGCCCAGAGCCCTACAGTATGCTGAAACCTTTCTTATATCCCAGATGCAAATGCATCTTCTTCTTGGGATATTTGGTCCAGGAGGCTGCACCAAAACACAAGCTTCTCCATGCTCAATTATAAGGAGACAAGTGAGGAACCACTGTCCATGTTGGGCTTGATACGATGCCTTAGTGAACCTCTGGAAAGCTTTGTTCCTTTGCACACCCACTTCCAATACCCAAATGAGCTGCTGCTACCTCTTCCTGACCTAGAAGTCAATTTAGTAACATCTCATGAACTTCAAAGGCTTGATAGGAAGGTGGAGGCACTATCTACACTTTCATGTAAAATCTCATCTTATACAAAACCATAAAGTATATTCCACCAACTTATTACTCTTTTTGTATATTACCACAGAAAATTTAAAAAAATGAACAATCTCTCATCAAACTTAATATTTGGATTTTATCCTCTCTTTTTGCAATGTTGATGCCATGCTGAGAAACATCAAGGATAAAAATTAGTATTACTACATGTTTAAAACAATTATACACTGTTCCCAAAATATTGGGCTTCTGTGTTGAGTTGCTTTGTGTTATTCCATGTATTTGTGGTGTAATAACAGAGCTTATTCTTCACATTTCTTTGTACTAGTCTGGAAACTGTATCAGGAAAAGGACAGATGGGCCATCTGGAGGAAGTCTTGGTCATCAGATGTTCTTGAAAGGTAGGAGTCACCAACTTTATTTTTAAGTAGATTAAATTAACTACTTTTGAATTTTAGGCACCTGACTTACTGACTTGCTGTTTATCCAGTGTGCATGGATAAATGCTGGCAGAAATCCATTTTCTCTATTCTTCATTTGTTTTAATGTGACAAGAACAGCTTTGCACCTGACCAGCAGGATAAGATTATATATTAGCCAGGAAGAAAAAATATAGAAACTATATATTTGAAGATTTTTATCTATGCCAAGGTTTATTACCACACTATGTCATGTAACATAATGTACCAAGAACATGAAGAACAGTTAGAACATCAGCTTCTAAGACAGGATCCTACACCTACCAAACTGTATCCACACAAGTGTTGCTCAGTTGCTGTAGTGATCAGGTGATATCCTTATGATGGTACCCAGGATTCTAGAGGGTTCATCCATCATGGTTCAGAAGAGGGGCTTCAGTGTCACAGTGCCCACACTTGGGAAAACCCTACCACTACAAATTAGGCAGATACCAACCCATGTTGTTTTTTAAAACCTAAACCAAAATGAAATCTTATTCCATGGGCACTCTCAGAAAGCTAATCTTGTCCTCTGTATATCACTTAGAAATATATTTAATAGAGATTCATAAGAGAGATTAATGAGTATCATTTAATTAAAAAAATACAAGTGTAAACAAAACTACAGTATTCCAAAGGCAAAAAAAGGGCAAAAGAGAACAAAGATGCCTGCACAAATCAACACAGTTTAACAAATTGATTCAAATGGCTTAACCACATTAGTAAAAGCACAAAGAACAGGCCACGTTCTAACTTTCCTCTGAACTAGTTTAAAAAAAAGTTTGGCTGGGAGTGAACCATGCTGCTTGATCACATGCATATGGTGCCTCCTGCCAGTGGAGCAGCTAAAGAACCCAGCTACTCTCTGACTTGGATTTAGTCGTATTACTAAGGTGGGGGTGGATTTAGTCGTATTACTAAGGTGGGGGTGAACCCTTAGGGAATCCATTCCTGCAGAATCCATGGACTTCCTTTCATGCTCAGCCTGGTCCTGCAAAGCAAGCTGAGACAAGAGCAAGTCCCCGCAGTTGCACAGCCAGCAACTTTCCCAGGTGCCCTTCCTGGTGGCCAGGCTTCTTCTCGGCTTGCTGCTGCCAGTGGCAGAAGAATAGTGTTGCTTGCTTGATTCCCGGAGAGCATCCAGCTGACACTGCAGTGCTCACCAGGAGCTCAGACTCTGGGCCATTGCAAAGTAGACTGATGTCTGGGAAGCTGAAACCAGGGGATCCAGCAGATTGTCCACCGAAAAAAGTTTCTGTGCATTTTACCAACTCATGAATTATCCAGTTTTGAAAGCTCTTACCAAAGTAGTTCAGTGTAGAATAATGGTTAGCTTGATTAAGTGTGAACCTGGATGTCCTTGAGTTAAAGCTTATGTCAACCATGAATTTTCTGGGATGTCTTAAAAACAAGCCCCTTGTCTCTCATTGCACTCCCTGAGGCCTGACTCCAGGTGCTTTGATTGGTGAGGTGAGTAGTTCCAAATGGCGCAGCCTTCTCAATTGCTGTGAAGTGCCCTTCCAGGTGAGTTCCATCAGGCACCAAGAGAGAGAGAGAGCAAGAGAAAGAGATGCTATACCTCTCCATCACTCTATTAAATTATTGATTTTATTTGTTGAATTCTTGACATGCTGTGATAATCCTCATACACCATGATTATTGTTTAATACAGGTTAATTATATATCTTTACTACTGTATGTTGTTTGATTATTGAAAGCTGCATTGGATCTTTTTTTAAAATATATGGAAGATTATATGTCTTTAAATAATAACATAAATCCATAAAGGAAGGCGGAGCCTTGAATTTACAAGCTGAGCAGAGCTGTGAAGGAGAGGATATTTTGTAGGATGCACACGCATAGAGTTGGGCACCCTAAGATGGCAACAACTTGAGAGCACAGAACAGCAATAACACTTAATGATGTCACACTACATGAGAAAGTGTGGATCAGTTGCTGTGAGGTCTTCAAAAATACTTTATAAGTATCGTTATCATGTTTGATCTATAACAATAGCTCCACTTCAGTCGTGTTCCACTAGTGGGTTTCCCACAGGCATGTGGCTGGCCAGCTTGTGGACAGAATGCAGGACCCAATTGACCTTTGTCTGATTCTTCCTAAGTTCTTATATCAAGAGTTCTGCTAACACTCAGATACATTTATACTTGGCATTTTTATTCTCCAGAAAATAAATGATATAATTGTCACAATACCATAATTCTGTGTCTTACTCTAATACATCACTTGTTGCAGCAAGACTTTGCCAGCTGAGCAATTTCATGTTTATGTTGACAGAGTACAAGTCCAGGAAAAGTTCTAATATAATTAATGCATAACTCTTTCCGCCTCACTGGACAACTTGCTTTGTACTCAAGATTGTAAGTGGATGTCAGACACATTAACTTTGCAGAGATTCCATTTAGAATGGAGAGAGCAACTGAATGTCCACTTCCAAAAACATCACAAACAGTATTGCACATGACGTTCCTTGAAGAGAAGCATGAATGTTGCTGCTGCTGCTGCTGCTCTTCTTGTTACAACTGAATCCTTTATTTCATTATTCCATTTGCCAGCATGGGAACGTTTCCATAATCCTGTTTAGGGAAAGGGAATTTCCTTCCTCACCCCCTTTATCCCCTCAGTCAGCTTTCTTTTTTTCCAAAGAACAATCTCAAATATAATGGAAATAGAGAACCAGCCTTTCCTTTCCTTTCCTTTCCTTTCCTTTCCTTTCCTTTCCTTTCCAGCATAATCTATATGGTCAAACCAGGAGAATCCATGGGCTCATGCAATTTTTTGCTCACTGATGGAGGACTGAAAATGTTTTATACCCTCAAAACATCTGAGTCCAAATGAGAAGTCCATATGGAATAGCAAAAAATTGTATTTTAATGTGCTGTTACATTTCTGGTTCAGAAGCCATCTTGAGATCCATTTAGGATAAAGATGGGATAGAAATGTTTTAAATAAATAAAATGACCTTCCGTGCCCTTTGATGAGAAGCAGCCTCCATTGGGTCACTACTTCTTCTGCAAATAAAAGGCCCTATTTTGTTCACAGAATACTAGACTGAGACACTCAAAACATACACACTATAGTCTCCACCATCAATCAAGAAATCTCCCCATAAGTCTTATCTTCTGGAAATCTAACCTGTTTGGACATGAGCAAGAAGGCCTTATAGGAATGCCCATTTTCAAATATTTACTAATATAAGAAGCACCTGGAGTCTAACATTTTTCAAAAGGCTCTCTTGGGAGCATAAATGTTTCTCCTGGGAGTACATAAAAGCACAAAAGCTCTAAATGAGCTATCAGAGCAAAATGCTGCCTTAGAAAATTCCTCTCACCTATGCTCAGCACCACTGGAGGAGCAAGTCCTTTTTTGCAGCATTAAACATGCTGCATGCCATTGTGAAATGTTTGAGGACCTAGTCTCTGTGTGTGTGTGTGTGTGGCCAAATGCTCATCATTATGCCAAAGTATCAGTGTGGAGTGATGGTTTGCCTACTTTAAGGATCCTGCAGAAAGAAAAAGAACAGAAGAAAAACCATGCTGGATGAGACCAAGGGTTCATCCAGTCCAGCATTCTGTACACATGGTGGCAAACCAGCTGCCTACAGGATCTCTTGAGCAGGATAGGTGCAAGACCTCTGCCCACCTCTGCAGCTAGTACAGTGGTACCTCGGCTCACGCTCAGTTCAATGACCAAATAGGGTCACGAACAGAAATTTAATAAAAATTTGCTGCAGGTCACAAACTCTGCATTGGGTGATGATCACGTGCATGCCTGCCTTCCCTGCATGGGCGCAATCGCGGTTGTGCTGGGGGTGGGAGAATGGCCATGATTGCGCCCGTGTTCTCTGCCTGAGTGCACCTGCACCCATCTCCTCCTGCGCACCCACGCCTGCCTCCCTCAGCGCACCCATGCCTGCCTCCCGCTCAGTGCACCCGCAATCATGCCATCTTCCTCCCCCCCACATAATCGCTGGGTGTGGGGGAGATGGCCACAACTTTTGTTGTTCTTTGTCACTTTGCTTCAAATTTGTGTGAGTAAAAAAATGGTTACAGAACGGATTAACCTTATTTACATTGACCCTTATGGGGAAATTAGACTTGGCTCATGACCAATTTGGATCATGACCAGAGTCCTGGAGCGGATTAAGTTCATGAGCCAAGGTACCACTGTATAAGCAGGCATGCCGCCTCTGGCAAAGAGGTAGCACATAGCCAGCAAGGCTGGCATCAATCTTTATCCAGGGAGGTTTCTGTAAAGGATGACCAGGGCACCCAGTGTCTTTGATGAAGGGGAGGTTTTTGCCTTCACCACAACAGTGTTTTCCAATGCTAGTTTTTTCTTTCTAGCAGAGGTGCAGACACACCAACCGATGGGCCAGATTTGGCCCTTCTGGAGTCCCAATCTGGCTGGCCAAGATGTCCACCAGAAGTACCAAGAAGTGTTAATATAAAACGTTTGAGTGATATCAATAAGATTTCAAACAATAATTTAGTGCCAAAGGCATCTGAATAACAATCTAGTAAAGAAAAAAGTGCAAAGGCACTCTTTGTAGTTACAGACATGACAGCCTTACCAGCTTTCTTCAGATCTTCTAGATTATTTCCCATCTCACCACACCACACCACACCATATGAGACATACATAAACCCAATCCCGTTATTGAGAATGGTTACTGCAAACACTAAAACACTTGTAAGGCAACCTGGTAGCCCACCAAACATTTTTGACTACAGCTCCTATTGTCTCCACCATGCTGGCTGGGGTGATGGGAAATGTATTCCAAAACATCTAGAGCATGCCAGCTTCCCTACTCTTTCATTTAAACAAACCTGTTGAAACAGACAGAAATAGTCTTGATACAATAAGGATAACCAGCTGGTTTCCCTGTACCCTAAAGAAATGCAATCATAATCATTTTTCTCATATAATCTTAGGTGTGCTGAGGGTGACGGGACCTGAGAATGAAAAGCAGGCAAACACACCTCAAAACCAAGCCACTGAAAGGCATATGTAGAAATGCAATTGCCTGCATGCTGTGAACAAAGCTGAAAGGAAATACACAAGCTATCGTTTCCATTACACTGCAGAAAAGCCATCATTCTCTAGGCTTGTCTAGCCAGAAATACCCGAGAAATTGCTGGTATGCCAGGCAAACAGAGACTTGGTATATTTAGAACTGCACCTGAGTGGGCACCAGAAATGGGAGCAACAGCAAGACATGCTTCCAGCTCATCTGCCTTTTTTGAAAATGCAAAGGGCCCAGTTAATAGAATGTCACAAGCTATCCTTGTCAGAAGCTTTGCTAAGAAACAACCTTTTGGAGCAGCGTCGTCGCCTTTATAAAGCAAACAATAAGCATGTTTTGAACAGTTCCTGAAAACCAATGCACACTTCACTTAAAGATTTCCTTTCTAAGGGTGCTAAATCCAGGTGAAGAAAATCTACCAGTAATGGAAGCATTTAGATAGGGTTTTAATTAGAATTAGATTGCAGCATTATACCACCACCTACAGGACAACTTGAGATTACTGCATTGTCATTGGTATCAAGTGAGTTAAATTTTTAGGCACTTTACATACCATAAACAGCAAGTCATATATGACATGTCAGAAAGAAATCCCATTGAATCACAACATACATTTAGAAAACTACATGTGGTTTGAACTATCCCACATAGATCTAAAAATGATTTTTCCTAACATTCTGGATGTTGGGTATCTTCAAGCGTATCTGTACTATGCACACACATCTTGTTAGTAATGCAATTCTTAATTGTTTTGATGTTGATGTTTTATTATGCAGTTGCAGTATAGATCTGACTTGTCTTTAATAAAGATAAGGATGCATTCCGGAGAGGTTCATCATGATTTGCTGTGAAACACCGTAAATAGACTGTATCTAGAAAAGTGGCACACCAGTAGAGTGATTTATTGATCTTGATATTAATGTGCTTATATCTATACTGTTGATAACCAACATAAAATACTGCTACCATTGTAGTATATCTGGAAACACTGAATAACGCCTTTAATGGTGGAAAGGCATGTCCCAAAAGATGTACAGTGGCAAATTAAATTTTACCAGTGGGGGAGAAATCCATGGCATCTACAGAAAACATTTTTTCAGAAGCTACAAAATGGGGTGTAGTTTGTTTTAATTATGACTCTGGATCAGATTAAACTGATAGCCATTTGGTCTAATTCAAGTGCACCTTTTCATGGGTTCTTACCTTTTCACAGGACCCCAGGACTTAATCTTAATTCTAATACCTAATCCATAGGACTACTCCACAATTTCTTTTCCATAGAAAGAAAGAGCAAAATTCACAAGCCCAGTAATGAGCCAAGAATAAAGCAGTTATTTCTACTTACTGCTGCATCTTATCTTTGTAATCAGAACTTTAAGCATGGCTTTCATTCACTGAACCGAGGCAAAGTAAATGTGGCCTTACTATATGTATGACAGTGTGCGGGAATATTTTTTATTTTATTTTATTTTTAGTGAGCAGCCAGAAGCACACTCTCAAACAGGAGTGGGCAAAGCTGTGTATTTCCAGCCTATGACAGTTTTGCATATGGATGGGCATGTTTTAGTATTTTGCTCAATCCAATTTCCACACCAGGCCGTGATTTTTTTAAAGTACCATCTATTTTAATATGCAATTTTCATTTACTTGCTCATTTTGTATGGCATTTTCATGAACATATGCATTTTTGTATCTAACTTTCCTGCATACACCATTTTGTATGCAATTTTGGGTCAAGAGATTCAGTACAACAGAGAAATAGGCAATCTGAAAGAAGATTAGTTTGCAAGGTGTAATTAGTTGGAAAAAGTCGGGATGCTTAACAAACGTAAACTGAATGAATTCTCTCACCCCATCCCTGCCAACAAGGAAGTACCCCCTTTAGCACTTACTTGTCTTTTTTCTAGCACAGAGGTTGTTCCATTGGAGAATGTTTCTGGAAAAGTTTACTGAAAAGAAGGTTTCTGTGCTTTATGCTGTTATTGTACAGGATGCACAGGCCATAGTCCTCTAGTGTCCACCCATATGTCCTGACCATTGGCAGTCCGTGACCTGGACAGTGATGTCCTGCGTATGAATGTTTATTCTGCCAAGAAAGTTGTTTCAGCAACCTTCATCCCTCCCCTTCCAGCAGGCAGACTGAGGCAGCTGCCTTGGCCATTTGCAGGGGGTGCGGAAACAGCAGAGGCAAAGGGCTGGCAGGGCAGAGTTGTGTGTGGCCCTCAGATTTCAGAGGATGCTGCCCTCTCGACCCTGCCAAAGTAAACCTCTGCGTGTGGGATGGAGGGGGCGGCCCCTCGCCTTTACCTGCGGCAGCCAAAGCTCTTGGGCCAGCCTTGTCTCCAGACTGAAACTTGTTTTCCAATTAAGGAGCTGCATCCAGGCGCACCACATCAGGCTCTGTGCCAACACTTGGCGCTTTGCGTTGCCACTTGTTACAAAGTGAAGTTGATTTTGCTTTGCTGATTTCTGACATATATGTATGGTGTCTTTTAGGGTGAAACAGGAAGAGCCACAGACTTTTGAATGGCTGGCAAGCTAATTTCAGCCTTCAACTGGATCTGATTTTGCACAAAGTAAAAGACTGTCAAAGCTATTTTTTTTCTTTTGCAGTAAATTATTCCTGCATTATTCTTGCAAAAATGGTTTAAAGAAACAAAAACAAGACTGAAAATGCAGCTTTTGTATGTGAGGATGTCAGTCTTGGTGTTTCTCAATTCATTTCCTTCTTCCCATCTCCCCCTTCCCTGGCCTGGCCTCCTGTTGTCTCTTGCCATGTATCCTACATCCCCTTTCTTCTTTTCTTTTCCTGGAAAGTCAAGACTCAGTGAATTAAGGCACAGTCTGTCTCAAAGCAGCATGCCGGCTGATTCCCTTGGGCAATCTTGTGCCAACTGGATTATATCAGAGCATTTGCTTTCCCAACAAAAAGGGGAAAGTACAGCAGACTGAAACAAAGAGCAGCTAGCCCTGTCGCTTAGCAAATTAACTCCAGCTATTAAGCACAATGGTCTTTGGGAGGCCAAAGAGGTCGGCCATTAGTTCAAAATGCTGACCTTCAGCTCAGCCTGGATGAAATGTGCACCTTGACTGTGTGTCACCACCCTCGCACATTTTTAAAGACTTCTACTGAGCTCTATGTTTTGCACAATCCATCGAATCAATTAGCACATTCTAGAGGGAATAATTTGTTTACGGCACAGTACAAAAATCAAGTTAACCACATGAAGTCTCCTCAACTAACCATGCAGAATACTTTTAACCATCCAAAAGGAAAGTCATTGCACTTAATTTTAAACTCAATCAGAAATGGAAGTTCAAAAGTTCAGTTGCAGAAGAGACAGTACAAATACATAATAAATAACTTCAAGGCATAATAAATAACTTCAAGGCAAAGCTTCTAAACTGATTGGCCCAGGCGGAAAATTTCATTAGGTCTGGGACAAAATAGCTGGTGATCTTGTCAACTGTTTTGGCAATGCCAAAAAAAAAAAATATCCCAATTTACTGTAGTTTTTCAGTGATTACTATTCATGAAGGTGTAGGATCATACTTTAAAATCACTGATCATTAAAAGTTGCTGGAAACTGATCTGTACTTGCTGGTATATTTTGTATGGATAAAATGTATGATTAATGCTGTGCATTGATTTATATAAACAGTTTTTAAAAAATAGGTCAAAGAGATCATCACTTTCAGAGTCCAGAATGCATGTCATATGTTTGGCCTAGGTAAAAGTTACATCTGAGAAGTATAATGCAAAGCCAAGGAAATAAGTATTTACAGTGGAAATACGGACAGAATCTTAACTAGTGCATATTACAGGCACACTAGGTATGAAAGCTTTGAGCCAAAAAAAAAATGTTTCTTCAAATGTATTGAACTTAATTTATTCCTCATGTGTTTCCATGGTGAAGCTTCTAATTATTGATTTTATTGAGTTTGGTAGATTTCCATACATTCAGTGCAGGCAAAATAAAAATGCAGAAATTTTTCAAATGTACTGCTCGCAGGCCCTCTGAGATGAAAGGAATGGTACACAGGGAGACATCTTTTCTTAGCCAAGCCAAGACATACACTCAGCATCTGCTGCTGAGGCATTTCTTCAGGTATGTCTACTGTAAGAATGTATTTAAATATAAATCTATAGCAGATTGTGTACTGGAAATAAAGGCCATAGAAAGACAATAGCCAGGAAATACCTAGCAAGAGCAAATGTTACTCAAAGGATATACCCACCAAGGATTCAACATAAGCAGCAGAGCCTGCCAGGGCAGTGGGGACAGAAAGACAGTGTTGTGTTAGCATTATGTTTTCTGCTTTTATTTTAATTAATTTTATTTTAACATACATTTGACCACCTTTAAGAGTACACTCTCTTTAGATGACTTACATCTAAAGAGTCTATCTACTCTAAAGGGTCTATCTACTAAAGACATCTAAAGAGTCTATCTACTCTAAAGGGTCTATCTACATAAGATAGACCCAAACGTTAATAAAAGAACAAAACTCAATACACAGCAGTGATAATAACAAACAAATATCAAGTCTGGGAGGTACTAAAATAAATTCATCTTAAAACTATCAACACATAACAAACACAAGAGAAAACCAGGAAAAAACATTGTGTTGTGTTGTGTTTAGAAGGTTTAAACCAATATACCACCTAAACAGATTGCATATAGCTAGAAACTTGACAGTTAGTTATGCACTGTGTCAGAGGTGAGAATCGATGATCCTCTAGAAGGTCTTGGACTTGAGCTCCCGCAAGCCCAAGGCAACTTGGCCAATGGTCAGGCATGTTGGGGCTTGTAGTCCAAAATATATGGAGGGGCACAGATTCCACTCATGCTGTATTTGTTACCAATTTTAAGTCAAACTTTTTTTTTGCCCCCATTAATTGTATTTACTTTGAATCAACATGTAACAGATACATCTGTTTTTTGTTTTCACCCTAGAGCAGGGGTCTCAAACTCGCGGCCCGCGGGCCAATTGCCGGGATGGGTGGGGCACAGGGGAGGGGCCCTGTGGCCTTCAAAGCGCCGGCGGCACCCGGGCCGGCCTCCAGGAGCGACGCCAGGTGAGCGGCCCACCACCACCGCTTGATGCGGCCCAGCCTCACCCAGACTCTACTTCCAGCGGCCCTCAGGTGAGTTGAGTTTGAGATCCCTGCCCTAGAGTAAGAGCAGAAGGCCTGATCCACATTTTAAACTGCCAGTGCTCACCCACAATGCTAGGACCCCAATGAGAGCTCTGATCCCACTCTACAGTCACAATGAAACTAGAAGTAGCTGTGAGATACGGATGTAATGTCTGTTTTGGCCTTGAAGGCATTAACAATTTAAATAGGGGAAAGTTGGGAAAGACATTGGGCTCCCAGAAATGGTGAGACCAAAATATAGTATAAGTTTTGCTGTTATTGCTTCTGTTACCTATAATTATTTCTGCTAATTTTATATCACTTTTACATTTTAGATTTTTACACTTACATAGTTAAGGCTGCTATGCTAAAGCAGGATTGCAAAATGTTGCATTCTTTTGTATCAATAGCATTTAAGTTGTCCCAACTTTATATCTTGACTTCACACTTCTTGAAATTATTTGCCATTGTTACTGCTTGGCTATGGATTCACCACTTATTCAGTTCATGCATAATAAGTAATGGTTAAAAGGGCACAGAACAACAGATGAGCAATGAAAATGAAGGCTTAAGTGAAATTCAATACACGGACTAGCTTATTGATATGCTTTTTAATAGCAGCTGAGGAAGCCCCTGTCTCTTTCATATGTTGACTGCTGCTATTTAAAATAAGTTAAACTAGACCACTCCAAAAGAAGGCCAAACCACATTTGTCTCCACATCTGGAAAATATTTGAAATTCAAACCCTGTCACTTGGCTGTGATCTTGCATGGCCACCTAAAGCAAAAATAGTGTTCCTTCATGTCTTTATGTGTTTCTGGTGTCTTGTTTTCAAACTCAGCCACATGACATCCAACAGGCAACATCATCTTATGAATCTATTTCATGTTATATACAGAAAATAGGATTATAGCAGGCATACATTCTCATGGAACTAATGTGAGTTGTAGAATTTATGTCATTAACAACTTCAAAGGGATACCTAGGCCTTCAACTCTTCAGGTATCTGTTAAAGATACGTTAGTTTGTTGTGCACAATGGAGTAATGTGATCTATTGCTGCATATTAGCATAGCCTTTCCCAGCCTGGTGACCCCGGATGTTCTGGACTTCACTTCCCACTATTCCCAGTCAATATCGTGTATCAATGCATGATGGGAAATAAGTACTACAAAAGGAAAAGAACTTGGAATTATTGTGAACAAGGTAACACGAGCCAACAATGCAATGCAGCTGCAAAAAGGGCAAATGCTATTTTTGGATGCATTAACAGAAGTACCACTTCCACATTACAAGTACTCCTTCTCCTATGCTCTATGCTTGTCAGACATCATCTAGAATAATGTGCCCAGTACTGAGCACTAAAATTTAAGAAAGAAAAATTGGAAAGAGTTCAGAGGAAGGCAACAAAAATGAGCCAGAGTTTGGAATCATTGCCCTATGAGTAGACACTGAGAGAAATGTGTATGTTCAGCCTTGAGAAGAGAAGACTGAGAGGAGCTATAAGAGCACTCTACAAGTACCTCACAAAGGCTGTCACAAAAAGGAAGGGCAGGCTCTCTTCTTGCTTATCCCAGAGTGTAGGAAATGAAATAATGAACTCAGGTTGCAGCAAATCAGATTCAGGCTACATACCAGGAAAAGTTTCCTAACTGTCCATATGACAGTGGAGTCAGCTACCTAGAGAGGTGGTGGGCTCTCCCACACTAGAGACATACAAAAAGAAACTGGACAGCCATCTGAGTGAGATGGTGTAAACTGGTGTCCTGCAACAGCAGGGCATTGGACCCGGTAGCCTTCTTGGCCCCTTGCAACTCTACTATTCTATGATTCTATGAACATAGACACTGACCATGCAGGCAAAGAGGTCACTTGTTCATCAGCGATGAAGAGTTAGTAGGGGACAGCTTTTCGCTCTTATTTTCCTTCAGGAAATTACAGGGAAGGATGCAGTTCTCCGGATGAGAATACAACTTTCTATGATGCTGAGGGAATCATACATATTGAGTAAATACCATTGTGAAGGAAAATCGAAAAGGTGAATAGCTTTAAATCATTACTAGCAGAATCCTGTATAGACCCACATCAAAGGTGCATTGCAGTGTATTTTGTACTAGGGACTGAACTCCAGTGATGGCTGGGACCAAAACAGTGGGAGCGAACAATGATGATGATGATGATGATGATGATGATGATGATGATGATGAAAATACCAGTACATTTTAACTTAAAGGTTTTTGCTTTCAGTAACTAAATTCAAGCCAAGTCACACATTCTGCTAACCATGTCAGGATTTTATTTATTTATTGAAAGGTTTTATATGCCATCCCATTACTAAAAGTCTCTGGATGGCTTACAAATCAGGACAGCTGATGGCACTGCTATTTTTCTTTATTTCTATGGAAGCTTTAAAGAGAGGGCTCAGCTTCCCATCACCAACCAATTTTACAAAATTCCACGTGTCCCAAGGTGGGTTTAGGATTAAACAAAGAGGACAAATCTCTATTGGAATCAATATGGAAAAGGCAGCATGTGCTGACACAAAAGTAAAGAAAACCAGAAACATCAGCTATACTAATGTGATTACATTTTCTTTAGGAAAAGCATTTCAGCCTTTGAGAATGGAGATCTCATTACACATTAATCATTAGACTCTAATGATTTTAGAATGACTTTAATCATTATGCTGCAGTCTTAAAGAACCAGTTTATACTGAGAGAGATCTAACAGCAGCAGGGCATTCAACTATTTTACAAGTTAGAGAATCTTATCATTAAATTAATTAATATAAAGAAAGAAGTTCTGTTATCTGAGTTGGTTCAGCTATTTGCAATTTCCAGGAAGGACCTGTATTCTAATCTGTATCACAAGATATTCTATAGGGGAGTGTGTCTAAATTGTCATCATGAAGAGCCCAGGCCAAGGGTAGGCATGGTTAGATACCTGCTAATGGCCCACAAACCAGCAGAAGCCCACTAACTCGATCCCCTTGACTTACTCCTCCTCCTTCACCTTTGCAACCGGTTTGATCACCTGCTACTTGCTCTGACCCATACCATGAGTAGCAGAAGAAGTCATGGTCTACTTACTCACAGGCCTGCAGAGCAAGTAAGAACTAGGTGGTGAGAAACAAGATGAGAAACGGTAGCAGCTGGTGACAATGGCAGTGAGAAGGAAGACTCACTAAGCAAGGGAGCCCACTGGGGGTGTTTTGCTCACGGGCCTTCTAAAATCTGGACTGGTCGAGACCTCCACTGATGAGGTGCACTGAAATCTCTGAGGCAGATCTTCAGAATTGTAGTAGGATACTGTTTCAGCATGTCATTTAAGAAAAATATAAGGTCCTGAAACAGTTGCACTGCACTGAAATTAAATTCAATATGCAAAGAAACTTATATGACTTCTTTTCCTTGGAACTCAATGGTCGCTGCTCACATATAGATCACCTTGTGTTTTCAGCCAGCAAGCCTGTTGCATAATAGAAACATAGAAACAGAGCAAGTCAGACGGGGGTCTCCCAGGCCATCTAGTCTGACCCCCAACTCCAGCTGGCTCTGCTCATGACATGCCCACCATGTGCATGTCTAGCCTATCCTTGAACACCCTCACCTATGGGGCTTCAATGACCTCTCATGGAAGCCCATTCCACCCCCTCGGGGTCCTAACTGCCAGGAAGTGCTTCCAGGCTTCTAAATGGAACCTTGGTTCCCTGAGCTTTGCTCCGTTGGAGCACATCCTGCCCCTCCTCTGCAGGGGAGAACAGGAGTCTATCCACCTCTGTGTGACACCCCCTCACATACCTGTATGTCACCAACAGATCCCCTCTGAGTCCCCTCTTCTCCAGGCTGAAGAGACCCAGTTCCCTCAGTTTCACCTCATACCCCATCCCCTGCAAACCGGCCACCAACCTTGTGGCCCTACACTGCACTAACCTGCCTATATCCTTCCTGTAATGAGGAGCCCAAAACTGAGCACAATACTCCAGTTGTGACCGCACCAGAGACGTATAGAGTGGTAGTAATACCTCTCTTGATCTAGAAGCCACACTTCTGGCTATGCAACCAAGGGTGGCGTTCACCCTCTTAACCACCGCATCACACTGCTGACTCATGTTTAGCCTGCAGTCAACCAGTACCCCGAGATCCCTTTCACAAGTGCTGCTCTCCAGCCACTTGTCCCCTAACCTGTACTTATGACACCCATTCCTATGCCCCAAGTGCAAGACCTTGCACGTATCCACATTGAACGCCATCCTGTTGTCTCCTGCCCACTTCCATAGTCTGTCCAGATCCTTTTGGATCTGGAGTACCTGTTTCTCAGTTGTGGCCACTGACCCAGTTTTAGTATTGTCTGTGAATTTGATCAGCAGACTGTTCACCCCTTCTTTCATGTCATTGATGAAATGATTAAACAGGACTGGTCCCAGGACAGAGCCCTGGGGGACCTCACT
This sequence comes from Varanus komodoensis, assembly GCF_004798865.1. Taxonomy (NCBI): domain Eukaryota; kingdom Metazoa; phylum Chordata; class Lepidosauria; order Squamata; family Varanidae; genus Varanus; species Varanus komodoensis. Next base: position 55,994,412 of record NW_025335268.1, read on the forward strand.
TGTCACTGGCTGCCATCGCAATGATTCCCCACTAATGGTTACCCTCTGCTTTCGGTCAATCAACCATGCCCTAATCCATCAGACAGTGCTTTGGTCTATCCCAAAACTCCTCAGTTTCTCAACCAGGATATCATGGGGCATTTGTCAAAGGCCTTGCTGAAATCCAGGTAAACCACATCCACTGCATCCCCTCCATCTAGCCATCTTGAAACCTTATCGTAGAATTCCACATTTGTCTGGCAGGACCTGTTTTTGTGGCAGCCATGTTGTGTGGCTGCCAGCCTCCCTTCCCTATCTAGCATCACTAGATCTCTCACTATTATGAGCCTTTCCATAGCTTTTCCTATAATGAACGTAAGACTAACTGGTCTGTAATTCCCCATGTCCCTTCTACTACCCTTTTTGAAAATTGGGACCACTGACGCCACCCTCCAGTCCTCTGGAACTTCACCTGTTCTCCATGAGGCCTGAAAAATGGAGGCCAGCGGGCATGAGAGAACCCCTGCCAACTCTCTAAGTACTCTCGGGTACTTAGTAATAGAGCCTTTGTAATGTCCAATGCCCTGAGGAGCTCCTCAACTTCAAGGGGGGTGACTCTAATCTGTGCCCCTAAGTCCCCAGTCTCATCTAATCTCCTATGCGGATCTCCCCTGTCCAGCTTTGGGGAGAACACAGAGGCAAAATAGTCATTTAGCATCTGTGCCTGTTCCCTCGTATGTCACTGGATCTCCTTCCTCCTTATTTAGTGGTCCCACTACTTGTCTCTCCTTCCTCTTACTATTTACATGCTGAAAGAAGCCCTTTTTGTTGCTCTTGATATTCTTAGGAAGTCTCAGCTAAGAGCTTGTAATCAGTCTTAGCACTGAGAAGAATCCTCCTGCAACGGGCTGCCTCCTCCCGGTATACCCAATCTTTATAGTAATATAAATATAATCTATATAATCTTTATTTTCTACTGAATGCAGTCAGACTTCAAGTTCAAACATCAATGCTAAAATAATGAAATGTATTCATTAACCCCCCAAACCTACACAAGGCATAATCCAGCTGACCTAGTCATAACTAAGACCCATTGAACTTAATGGAACATAGTTTTGATGACGTCCCATGCCTGCTCTTTAAATATGACTGATTTTTCTGCTAGGCTGTACCCAATTCCTTGGCCCTGATCTTCATCCTGGCAAATGCTCCGGGCCTGAGCCAGGTTCTTGCCAACAAGCTGCACTGCATACAGCTGAATGTGATGAGTGGGACTTTGGTTTCCTCCTTGCTCCAGTCACCATGTAGCACACTTGGTGCCTCTCCCCAGCCATTTAACCAGCTGCATCACAACTCCTGTTTCCCGCAGGAACGAGAAAGAGTTCTGTGCAACACTGCCTTTCCATGTTCTTTTCTCTTTCTCCTCCAAAAAACTCAGTGAGGACAACAGTGCCAGGTGAAGAGAACCAAGACTGATACAATTAAATCAATGAAGTCTAGGATGCATAGAAACAATATTGCGTAGTATACCACACTACCACTGGCTAACACAGTGATGTAGCAGAAGTGTAACTGACCTCTAGTGCAACATTAGTGCTTGCTGTCATGGCAGGTTTCCCCTAAAAATCAATTGTGCCACAGCAAACCCAACTGGCACTGAGCAGCTGCAGGTTCCTTATGTCCGTGCTACATCAATTACTTAAACAGAGCAGAAACATTGGATCCTACCCAATGATTCACATTTTATCATAAAGTATATTGGTCCATAACAAAACATCCCTCATACATGACTTAATTGTGGATGAGGGGGCCGAGGCATGTATTACCAAGACCTGGGTTGGAGAAGGGGGAGATGTTTCCATCACTCAACTATGACTGCCCAGGTGTCTGATGCAACACTGGCCATGCCCAGAGGGTAGGGAAGGAGGGTCTTATTGAGACTCATTCTCCCTCATGGGGCTTCCTGTTCCTTCGAGACCAGGCCTAAAGTGTCTGTACCTGGTGTTTGGCAATCGAGACAGATTAGGGACTCTGGTGGTGTATCGTACACCCTCCTGCCCAGCAGACTCCTGCCTGAGCTGACGCAGATTATCTCAGACCTGGTAGTGGACCCCAGGATGTTGGTCCTGGGGGACTTCAACTTCGATGCTGAGGCGTTTCTGCCCGGGGCAGCTCAGGACTTCATGGCTTCCATGGCAGCCATGGGTCTGTCTCAACATGTCACTGGCCCAACCCATGAAAGAGGTCACACTTTAGACCTGGCTTTCTCGACAAGGCAGGAAGAGGGTGATCTGGAAGTGAGGAATTTGATCTTAGCTCCTTTGTTATGGTCAGACCACTTCCTCGTGAGGTTTGAGCTTGGGGCTGATCTCTCTCTCTGGAAGGGTGTGGACCCTATGTCCACCCCCAGAGTCTTATGGATCCAGAGGGATTCCTGAGGGCTCTGGGGGATTTTCCAGTGGATAAAACCAGCGCTCCTGTTGATGCCCTGGTTGATTTGTGGAATGGGGAAATGACCAGGGCAATTGACACGATTGCTCTTAAGTGTCCTCTCCCACCTAGCAGAGCCCGCTCGGCACCATGGTAAACGCCTGAGTTGTGGGCGATGAAGCAGGCTGGGAGACAATTAGAGCGCAGGTGGAGGAAATCTCAGGATGAATCTGATCAAACAAACCTACATGCTCATTATCAAGCCTATGCTGTGGTGGCGAGAGTGGTAAAGAGGCAATTCTTCTCCACTTTCATTGGTTCCTCACAGTGCCATCCAGCAGAGCTTTTCCAAGTGATTTGTGTCCTGATCCACTCTGGCCAAGAAAAAGATTTGGTGACACCATTGGCAGCCCACTGTGATGACTTTGTCCAGCACTTCAAGGAAAAAATTGCTCAGATTCACCACGAACTGGACTCCACAGTTTATATGATTCCAGAACGGGAAGTGTCCAGAGAGCCATCTGGTCCATAATTATTGGATGAGTTTCAGTTGTTCCGGCCTGAGGATGTGGACAAGGTGCTTGGGATGGGATGCCCTACCACCTGTTTGCTTGACCCTTGCCCTTCTTGACCCTTCCCTTGCTACTTATGAAAGCCAGTCACTGGATTGGCACCTGAGTCCAGGAAGTAATTAATGTCTCATTGAGGGAAGGCAAGGTCCCTGCCCCTTTAAAGGAGGTGGTGATTGAACCTGTCCTGAAGTATGTGTCCCTGGACCCAGAGGTGGCTGCCAATTAGAGACTGGTGGCCAACATCCCATTTTTTGGGCAAGGTTCTGGAGCAGGTGGTGGCAGGACAACTCCAAACACTCTTGCATGAAATGGATTAATTATCTGGATCCATTTCAGTCTGGCTTCAGACCCAGTTATGGTACTGAATCTGCCTTGGTCGTCCTGTACAATGACCTGTGAAGGGAGAGGGACAGGGGAAGTGTGTCCCAGTTGGTTCTCCTGGACCTCTCAGCAACTTTCAATACCATCAACCATGGTATCCTTCTGGCCGGGTTAGGAGTAGGAGGCTCTGCATGGCAGTGGTTCTGCTCCTACCTGGCCGGCCAATTCCAGAAGGTGGTGCTGGGAGACTATAGCTCTGTGCCAGGGCATCTTTGCCATGGGGTAATGCAGGGCTCTATTTTGTCCCCATGCTCTTTAACATCTACATGAAACCACTGGGAGAGGTCATCAGGAGGTTTGGGCTGCGAAACCATCAGTATGCTTGTTTACATCTATTCCAGGTGAGGCAGTGGCTGTCCTGAACTGGTGCCTGGCTGAGGTAATGGACTGGATGAGGGCCAATAAACTGAGCCTCAATCCAGATAAGATGGAGGCCCTGTTGGTGGACAGTTCGTGTTTTCAGGTAAGTGATTTTGATCCTGTCCTGGATAGGGTTGCACTCCCTCTAAAGGACAGGGTCCACAGCTTAGGAGTGCTCCTTGAGCCAGAGATGTCCCTGGAGACCCAGGTGGTGACAAGAAGTGCCTTCTTCCAGCTTCAGCTGGTCCATCAGCTGTGCCCTTACCTGGACGAGCACTGCCTAGCAATGGTGATACATACACTGGTAACTTCCTGGTTGGATTACTGTAACACACTGTACATGGGGCTGACTTTGAAAACGGTCCGGATACTTCAAGTGGTACAAAATAAAGCTGCCAGGTTGCTGACAAGGACTGGTCAGTATGCTCAGTATGGTCCTCTACCAGCTCCACTGGCTTCCAATTGAAGTCCGGGCCCAATTCAAGGTGCTGGTATTAACCCATAAAGTCCTAAATGGCTTTACCTGAAGGAACATCTCCTTCCTTATATGTCCTCACACCCCTTAAGATCTGCAGGAAAGACCCTGCTCCAGGAACCCTCCTTGAAGGAGGTAAAGAGGATGTCTACTGAGAATAGGGCCCTCTCTGCAGTGGCACCCAAATTGTGGAATGCGCTCCCAGGAGAGGTTTGCTTGGCACCGAGTCTATACTCTTTTGGGTGCCAGGTGAAAACCTTTTTATTTGAACATTATTTTAAGAATTAGAGATTTTAGAGTTAAGTCAACAGTTGCTTTTAACTTTCACTGTATTTGCATTCTATTGACTGTATTTATAATCATTAGTTATTTATTATTGTTTATGGTATTAATGATTGGTTTTATCATTGCTGTAGATTTTATGCTTGTAATCCATCCTGAGCTGCTGTTGTGGAGGATGGGTTAGATATGTTTTATTAAATTAAATTAAATTAAATTTTGAACTTACATGCAATGATTCCAGCAAAATGTGAAAAACTTAAAGGCTAATGAACAACTAATCCTCCTGCAAAGGTCTATCACTGAATGCTACACTGTTGGGATGAAAGATAATGAATTCTAAAAATTTTTGAATACATTTCAAAGAAAATAACACATTTACAAAGAAAGCAAAGAAGCACTAAGTTCTAGATCCCAAAATAGATATGTCTATTTTAAAATGAACAGAACATTGACAAAGAAAGAGAAATGTGGACATCCGGAACATCCTGTTCTGTTGAACTTCATCAGAAGTTCCCCTTAAATGATCAATGTTCTTCTCCCATGTACTGTAAAACTAAAAACATAATTCCATGTTAGATAATTCGGAGACATACATGTGCCCATGAAAATATATGCTGATAATAAGTGCTCAATGATTCAAAATGAGACAAATGCCAAAAACTCAAATAGTGTGTGCTAAAAGTTGGATTAAGCAGTTCCCCCAATTCTGAGATGCCATTCTCAGCTCAGAAATTGTTTCTAAAATGTGTTTATTAGGAGAAGTAAAAGTTACTTGCAATAATGCATGTAGTGTATAAAAATAAATAAAGATTTCAGACTTAAAGGCAGCCTAAAACCCAGTTTAAATAAAAAATTTAAAAATGCTAATTGTGCGTGTGTTTTTAACCAAATCAATTTGCAGACTAATATAGAAATAGGACAGGATATATATAAACTGGCATCCATTTGTATGTAAAGCATCATCTGTGTGTTCAGTTTGCACTATGTGTCAATTTCATAGAAAAAGAAAAAAAGGAATTAAGAAACTTTATAATCTCTTTATCTACACCTTTAATCTTTTCATTCATGGCTTTCATCTATTTCTTTACCTGTAATAATTTGATCTTCATCCAAAATAGGAAGAAAGGAAGGAAGGAAAGCTATAGAACAGGGGCAAATCGTATATGGCATGAAATATAGAAACAGAGTGAGTCAGAAGAGGTCTCCCGGGCCATCTAGTCTGACCCCCAGCTCCAGCTGGCTCCACTCACAACATGCCTACCATGTGCAGGATGCATGCAGCTCCTAGAACAATTTTGCAGCCTAGCCATCCCAGAAAGTGTTGTTGCTTAAATACAGCAATACAGTGATGGCAAAAAAAAAAAAAAAAAAAACAAGCATAAAAGTAAGTATCATGTGGTCAGTGCACTCCTTATTTTGATGGCAAATTGCACTCTTCCAGGTTTCCCAGGAGCACTATTTGCTTTTTAAAATATTCCTATAGCTGCAATTTCTTTCATATGGAGGTAGTACCTGGTGGAGCCTGGGAACAAAAACTGGCTACTGGAAACTGAACTTGCGCATCCTGAGTTTAGAACAAAACAAAACTATTTTAATAGCTAATAGGAAACAGCTGCTGTATGTGTGGTCCCCTGCAAACAAGGATGCACAGACACACCCAGTGTTTCAGCTGAGGTGAAATAAGAGCACAATCAATAACACTACTATATTTTGTAAAACTGAACGTATATTCACCAGGACTAACCTGATGGAAATATACATTTATAAAAGCATAATCAAAATCAGCAAATTTGTTCCAAAGCAGCATAAATTATATGCAAGAATATATGGAAGAAGACTGTCAACGGGATCATTACATATTTTAGAATGTGTCAGAGAAGATTATCCCTCCCTTTCTCTGCATTAACATTGCTGGCGAGAATAACTTTAGCAACAAATATAAAAATTCCAGTTTTATCACATAGCAACTTAGATTTTGGCATCGAAGCAATATTTCTGCTCTGCTCTTCTGAGATGGAAGATCTACATTAAAATATGCATCTGAGAAACATAAATTTAGATTATATCATAAGAGCCAAGAAATCATACGGAAATAAAGAATGCTTCCAACATGGAGCATGGTGAAAACTCAACAACAAAGCCTAGTACTAGTGCATCTTCAGGACCAGCTTGGAGTGGCAAGGAGCTAAAAACAGGAAAGGCATTTAAACAAACACTTCACCTGCTTGTATTTCTAGAAGCATTACTACATCAAAAAGGGAAACAAACAAAAATAATCTAATTTCCCCTTTCCATTGAACAATATTTCAAAATAAACAAGTTAGGCTTAAGACTCAATTGATCCTAGGTTGTCAGTCATGTTGGTTCAGATTATCAAATGTCTTAAGTGTGAAACACACTTTTTTTCTACTAAAAGGCAAGCCAGAAATTCTGTAAATGGGGGAGGGGGTTATCTGGAGATCCTACTTTAGCGATCTTATCCATCACTAAAGTATCCATAAGCTAATGGATTTATGCTTGAAGTAGCAAAACTAAAATAATATTGGAAATCATGTTATATTAAGGCATGTCAAAGAAGTTTAAGTTTATATATTTAGCATTGAAGACTAAAGTGATAGAAAGGCCTTGATGTAACTCTGAAAGTAAATCAACTTTAGTCTGAGATGGAGATTCAATTTTTACGGAAAGTTCTTGAAGTTGTTTCTTCAAACTGAAGAACTTATTAAAAATTTAATTTTTCTCCTTGGGAAGGAAATTCAGAGTATGACCCACTTAATGCTTCTTCATCAGAACTGAAAAATAGCTGAATTTGACCTCAGTTTTAATTCCATTAGGTAACCTTTTAACAGAAAAAATAATTCTCTTTTTGGGGTGGGGGGGGGGGGCTTTCCACTTTACTAAACATAGGGTCAGCACCAAACTAGGGAGACCATCCAATCAATCAATTATTTTCCTGAGAAGGAGAAGGAGATAATGAGCTTTATCTCTTTATTAACAAAATGTTTTGAAGGGGTTTTACCTTTCTACTTCTAAAATGTTCATTTGATAAAGCAGGTATCTTGGAACAAATGTCAGGTGATGATATTAATGCCCATATTTGAATAAAATATCAACCTTGCTAAAGGATACACATACCCAGGAGGATAGAAAGCTATCAGAAGATAAACCAAAAATTATAGGTTGAAAAAAAGTTCATTGTTAATTCCTTTTTCTTTACCCAGTCCTATCATAAATTTGTGTTTTATTCTATAGATCAAAAGCAAGAGTCTGAACGTGTTTCGCCATCCATATCTCCATGGAAGTTACCAGGTTAAAGCAGTTAAAATTGTATACATTTGTATCCAAGTTAAAGTAACAACTTCCAAAATACAATTAAATTCTTCTGAGGATGCACTTATTTAATTATTCTATGTTGGAAATAAAGCCCTAGAAATATGTGCATCTAATTTTCAGTTAGAGCCAAGGTCTTTTGAAAGAATTTCATATTGATTTTGTGTGGGGATGATATAAGAATTAACCTTCAGAGAATTACCCAAAGCAATAAAAAGCTTCCTAGTTTAATTTGATTTGCCATAAAAAAAGGACCATCCTGTTCAGCAAATCTGAAAAGGTTCTTCTTATTCATTTCAAGCAAATAAAACAATAGCAAGGTGTGGTATTCTCCAGGCCTGTATAAAATCCCACTATGGTTCTGATTTCTCTGAAGTCACACACACATCTTTCCTCAACAGCAAACTTAGAAAACAAAGTCAGTCACAAAAGACATTCTCTTTCCAGTCCTGCAATGGGGATTACTTCCTCTTCCTTTTCAGATGTTTATATTCCAGCCATAGCAGCCCATTGCTGCTGAATAGCCATATTCATGAGTGCACAAGAACTCACACATGTACACACCTCACAAGCCCAGAAAGACTGGGATCTTTTGCAGAGGCATAGCAGACGTGTGGTAGATCCTACACTTGACAAAAGTGGAGAAAGGAGCTTCCTATGAGAGATTTAGATGAAAATTGCACATTTTATCTCACCACAATGTTTTACAAAAAAGAATAATGATTGGATCATATACTGGTTATTCAGTGAGAAATACAGGATTTGTGAGCTCAGGTGCAAGCCAGCTGTCCAGTTCACAGCCTGTGCATTTGCTGTATGCACGGGTCACATCCTCTCTCCCTCCTCAAGCAGAATTAAGCTGTTTGTTTGCTTGTTTCCAGGCTGGTGGTATGATGCAAACCATCACCACTGCAGATGAGGATTCGAGTTTATACAAGTAACAATAATCTTCCAGGCTGCCTTCAGCTGTCTGTGGGAGAGGGGGAAAACAGCTAATAAAATCAGAGGAGACATTCTGAGGCATTTATCATGTGCTGTATTGCTATGCCTGGGCCTGAAACAGCTGTATTAGGATTAAGAAAATGTGATTAGCCCAAAATATCTTAAATATTTGAGAAAGGATTTGGTGACATTTTCCCATTAAAAATAATTGGTTCCTTCTGTGTTAACTAGTGGGATACACATGAAAGGCCATTGGCAGTGGGACAGAATGAGGTATTTCAGCTGTTGTTCATATAGCTGGATAATTCCAAGATGTACAGATGTGATGCACATTAAAAATGTAAAGTTACAAGCTTTCAAAACATTCATGATTCATAGATGGCCTCGGAGACAAGGAGCAAAACACTGACATTTAGTTGGCATTGTTCTGTTTTTGTTCTGTTATGGGGAAGAATTTAGTGGTCAGAATTCGTATACTGTGGAACAAATCTTTTCCACATGCAGCTATATTAACAGAAGGAGCCTGGGTCATCAACATAACGAGCTGGTGGGGGTGTTGGGGTGTACACACAGCATGCAACCTTTGTGAAAAGAGCCTTAAATGATATCAATATGATGAAGCCTTGTACTCATTTAAGACTGCTACCTCGGCAATTTGGAAATAAAAAGCCAGATTGCTGCTGATGTTGTGCTAAATTTCCATAGTATTCCAATGTTCTCATGAAAGTTCTTTGCTTTTGGGACAGGGATGTCATTCCAAAAGACTGGACACCCTTTGTGATAAATTGCTTTTCATGATAAGCAATGATGGCGGTGGATCCAACTTAGCATTCTGAGGTAACTTGGAAGAAGCTCTACTGAACCCTATGAGAAATACTGAGCAGACCGGGATGCTTAAAAAAGAGGTAGAAGGCTACCTACATTTGGTAAGCCATGACTAAGATGCAGCTGTCTTGTAGAATTCAAACTCAGGCATTTTCCAAGGGGCCTCTGTTTATTACATTTCTATATTTATTTATCGAATTTCTATACCACCCATCAGCCAAAGCCCTCTGGGAAGTTCACAAAGCACATGTTAAAAAAACCAATAAAGTTACATTGTATTAAAAACATATTAAAACACCATTAAAAGTTTACAATACAAAATTTAAAATCACATATTAAACAGGTGTGTGTGGCTGTGTGTGTAAAGAGAAGAGAAGAGAAGAGAAGAGAAGAGAAGAGAAGAGAAGAGAAGAGCATCGAAGGCGTTTTACATTTTTAAAATACTGAAACAAACATAAATAAATATCTGAATATAGTTCTCTCAGGCCAGCTGAAATTCTTTTCAGGAACTAGTGCCAGCCTGGACTTCTATTCTCTTTCAGGCCGTCATGTTCCAAATGAGGTGCAGCTTCTGTAGTCTGTAGCAAGAAGGCCCATCCTTTCAAAGGCAAAAAGATTGAGACTGGTTCTCTAGGCTCTCACTTGGTGCCACAGTTCAGAAAAATTGAGCTGCACCCCTGTAAGCAGAAATTCTAAATCTTGACTGACGGTAACACAGCAAAAGTGTTGGGTCAAATGTAATTAGACTGGAAGTAATGTTGGAGTGACAACGAAAAGCCATTTTCTTCATCTCAACTGAGGTCATGGATTGTGCAATCAAATATCCTTACTGCCTTTTTCACTCTATAATCATCACAGCTAAAACACACAGCATTTCTTATTTAACAGCCCAAAATAGCACCAAGAGTCTCTGCTTGAGAATTTCAGATAAGCATTAGAAATTACATGAGAAACCAGTCTATTAATTTGATTCTTTCCTATGAAAAATTACCTCTAGTGCATCTTATAGTTGTACAATTGAAAAGCAGAGACAATTTTGATACTGTAACATAAGCAAAACAGAGATTGCAGCACGTTAAAAACAAACAAAAATATTGATATAGCATTAGCTTTCATGGGTGGGAGATAAAATCTGATCTAATTCATGAGATGCATGAGGTTGCATTTGGTGCATTAAGTTGTCACCATAGGAATTGTAAGCAGTGAAATCAGAGAAAAATGAATGCAAATCTATAGAAAGTGTCAATTGATGTTAAATGTTACAAAATAAATGAAGTGACCATTCACGGAGCAGTAATGATAGTAACACAGACATTCTGAAATTAGTGAGATAATTCACACTTGAACCTGGGTGAAAAGTGTTATCTAGATTGAAGCCAGAGATGACAGAACTGAACAGTTTGATAAGGAATATTTATTTTTCTAGTGTCCTCATTCTTGCCATATTTGATATGAAGGGCTATTGTTTTTAATTTCTACAGAGTGCAAAACAGGAGTTGGTGAAAGCAGAGAACTCTTTTGGCACACTATTCTTTAAAAAGGAGGGTGATGGCCATAATTTAGTGGTAGAGCATACACTTTGTGTGCAGGATAGGGATGCACAAAGAATAATCTATGGGCTGGGAAATCATTGGATTCCTTTAGCTTGGCTTCCCCAACTCCAGCCCACTTTATTGCAACCCTGAATCTGACTTGGCACTAGAACACACTGAGCATTCATGCAAGCACCCAGCAGAAATTAAGCCTGTAACGAACAGCGCCTAAGCAGTGCCCGTCTCCCACACTCATGATTTGTGGGCTTCGTCTGTGCTTCGTGTGCCACAGGAGAAGTTTGTCAGGTTGCGCAGCAGGCGTTTTGCAAGCATTTGCAGATTTCCTCTTGGCTCAGCTTGCTTCCTAAGCTAAGCATGAGAAAGAAGTCTGGTGAGCAGCAGTGAGCTGGATTCCATGGGAGAGTGGTGGGAGAGACCTCAGTCAGAGATGCTGCCGAGTTGCTGCCAGAGAAAATTGGGATAGCTGGCCAAACAGTCTGAACTGGGATAAAGGAGTCAGCAGACTCAGTTAGGATGCAAGCATAAGATCCAGTCTGGATTCAGACTGGATCCAGACTGATCAGTTTAGCCCAGACTAATTTGGAAGCCATTCAGTTTGACTCGGTTCCAAAGCCAAATTGCCGAGCCTTCCACCAACTATCACTGGATATCCCCAGATGGCTATAACTTGTATTACTTTGACATAAGTGGATGACATTTGCAGGCATCAGAAGTCCATATGAGGAAATGACAAATTTAAGACAAAAAGGTACAAGGGAAATTTTGTTACATTGCCTTTAAAGTTTGATTTGTTTTAAAAGGAAACTGCCAATAACTTTCTTTTGCAGCAGAAGTAGATTGAATTTATAGAGACAAATTTAAAGTTGCTTCTTCTGAGAGGATTAATCCCACCAAGTTTCACATTCACAGTTTGTGCAAGTGGAGCATTTAATTTGGGAGATTCTACCTCCCAGAAAGATATGTATATTTATCTACTTTTTGATATTAAAGTTACATATATCATACAGGTTGTCCCTGTTAGGATAAATGCAGCAATTCTGTGAAAGGGAAATATTCCCCTTTTAGAAAACTTTGGTGCAATCTCACTTAGAAAATTCTGTAGAGTTCACATAAATAGGTCAAGATATCTGAAAAGGGACATTATCGAGTGGGGAAAAAGTGCAGAGAAGAATCACTAAGAAATTAGTGTAACTCCCCTATGTGTCACAACAGCTGAGATTGTTTAGCCCATAAAAAGGTGAATAAGGGGAGAGATGATAGAAGTTTCAAAATAACACATACTTCAGCATCCGTCCCACAAAGCACAGGATTGGAGAATCCTGATAAACACATCCACTGTGATTAGCAGGTTGAGCTGATAGTCACAAAACTGCTTTCCCATACCACTTTGGTGTTTTCTTGGGGGAGAAATTAATCCATCTGTGAAGACCCATAGTTTTTGTCTCTGTGTTCCTATAAATCCAAAACTTTAGGAACATTCTGGTCCAGTTCACTCTGAAGATGCTCTGCTTCAGTTCAAACATTTCCTGAATCCGTCCACATCAGTCCAATTCAGTTTGGTTCTGAAGCATACCCATAAAGGCTTGGGGGCAGGGACCAGTCCATACATTCATTCAGATCTTCTAGAAAGTGTCTGGACATAGGACAGCAGCCGCAGTACCAAATCAGAGAAGGACATAACCTCAGACTGCCACATCCTCTGAAACTCAGCCTAAATTGTGTTTATCTCCATGGTCCTACTTAGGTACGTGTAGTCCTCCATCTGGAGTCTTACAAGGCTTGGACCTTCACCCCAACTCAGAGCAGAGCACTAGCATGAGGCTTTGCACTTCTTGAAAAATAGAACATGAGATGATGATGATGATGATGATGATGATGATGATGATTATAACATTTTTATGCCTCCCCTTGCCGAAGCCTCGGGGTGGCTTACAACACAATAAAATACATTGAAATACAATAGAACATAATAAATTACCATTAAATACAAAAATACAAAAAATACACTGAGTTACAAACATAATAATATAAAATTAAAATTATCAGTATAAAATAAGTAAATAAATAATATAGGAGGAGAAAAGAGAAGGAAGAAGAAGTTGCCCTGGCCAGATCATATATTTTAACAATTAAAATGATGTTTAAATAAAAAGGTCTTTACCTGGCACTGAAAAACCAATAACGACGGTGCCAGGCGGACCTCTTTGGAGAGTGAATTCCATAGGTTGGGCGCCACCACAGAGAAAGCCCTCCTCTGAGTACTTACTCTCCTAATTTCTTTCATGGAGGGTTCCCGGAGAAGGGATTCTCCCACAGATCTCAAAGGGCGGTCGGGCATATATGGACGTAAGCGCTCGTTCAGGTAGCCAGGACCCAAGCCGTTTAGGGCTTTATAGGTCATAATCAACACCTTGAATTGGGCCCGGGCTTCAATGGGAAGCCAGGGAAGCTGACGGAGGACTGGAGTCATGTGAGCATAACGCCCCTTCCCCGTCAGCAACCTGGCAGCTCTATTTTGCACCAATTGAAGTGTTCGGACCGTCTTCAAGGGAAGCCCCACGTAAAGCGCGTTACAGAAGTCTAGGCGGGAAGTCACCAGCGCGTGTGTCACCGTCGCCAGGCAGTCGTATTCCAGGTAGGGGCGCAGCTGATTAATCAGCCGAAGCTGAAGGAAGGTGCTCCTCGCCACCGCTGTCACCTGAGCTTCCAAAGAAAGCTCTGGGTCGAGGAGTACTCCTAAGCTGCGGACCTTGTCCCTAAGAGGGAGTGTTGCACCATTCAGGACCAGGTCAAATCCACCCTCTCCGAAGCTCAATCCACCAACCAACAGGACCTCCGTCTTGTCTGGGTTGAGTTTCA
>NW_025335268.1:56008499-56071069 GCF_004798865.1 Varanus komodoensis
ATCCGCCAACCAACAGGACCTCCATCTTGTCTGGGTTGAGTTTCAGTTTATTGGCCCTCATCCATTCCATTACCTCGGCCAAGCACCAGTTCAGCACAGCCACTGCCTCACCTGGATTAGTGGAAAATGAGAGGTAGAGCTGGGTATCATCAGCATATTGATGATTCCGCAGCCCACACCTCCTGATGACCTCTCCCAGCGGTTTCATATAGATGTTAAATAGCAGAGGGGATAGGATGGAGCCCTGTGGTACTCCATGGCATAGCTGCCATGGCGCAGAGACATGGTCCCCCAGCACTACCTTCTGGAATCGACCGTTGAGATAGGAGCGGAACCACTGCAAAGCAGTGCCTCCAACCCCCAATCCCACTAGCCTATCCAGAAGGATACCATGGTCGATGGTATTGAAAGTTGCTGAGAGGTCCAGGAGAACCAACAGGGACGCACTCCCCCTGTTCTTCTCCCTGCACAGGTCATCGTACAGGGCGACCAAGGCAGATTCAGTACTGTACCCGGGTCTGAAGCCATACTGAAAAGGATCCAGATAATCAGTTTCATCCAAGAGTGCTTGGAGTTGTCCTGCCACCACTCGCTCCAACACCTTGCCCAGAAACGGGATGTTGGCCACAGGTCTATAGTTAGTGGCCATCTCTGGAGATGTGGAGACTTGCCTTATATTGGAAAATAACAAGTGTCCTCAGTTGATACAAGCATTCCATATATGACCAGCAAGTGCACCATTTTCAGTAGAAAGACCCCTACGCACAAAGACATCTGTAGGAAATGGCAAGTTTCACATCATGGCAAATGTTAATTTAATCCTACTTTCAAGATTAAATTGCGAAAATAAATGCACAAGCAGAAATATCTTTTAAGTGTGTTTGTTGCACTCACTGTTTCATACCACTTAATAAATGGAGAGAGTCTCCTCAGACACAATTGTGTTGAATTCAATGTACTGTCTACACCACCATCTTGCCTCATAAATGCAACCCTTGAGTTGCAGCAGAAGCATCTGTTTGGACAATAACTGGAGCATCCATTTGGACAATAACTACTGTCATCTATAGCAGATGATGGAAGTTTAGGAGATATTCTACACTCATAGTCTAGAGGCATAAGCTGTAACTATGATACAGGTAAGTCTGAAAAAGCAGAAGAAATGAAAAGGGACATGACTGGAAAGACAGGAAAAAGTTGAGATTACTGGACATCTGGAAATTTTCTAACTCATGTTAGGAGCCCAACAGAAAACTGAGCTTTTTATTTCTTAGTTGTTATATATAAATGGTTGGCAAATGAAAGAGCATTAGCAGTTAGCATGTATACATTTGATTTCCATGCCACATGTCCACCCATCATCCCCAGTATGATTCTCAAGGCAGCAAATCAATGTATCTGCAATACATATCGAATGCCAGGAAATGATGAACAAAGAAATGTGTTGATGTTGAGGTATACTTCAGTGCTGTGTGCTATATACATGTGTCCACGTATATACATCTAATAATACTCATGCACTCAACATATGCAGAGACACAGTGCCTCACAACATGAATTGATAGCCAGGGATGGAAAACAAGAACTATTTGTAATGGTCAGCACTCCTTCCACAGTGGGATTTAGTAATGAGATAGGAGCCACAGATTCAAATAAATCAAGCATTCTTTTATTTCCAGAAATAAATAGGTGGTTACATGTGCAAAACATGAAACAGACCAAAAACTAATTCAATACTGGCTCCACTGCAGATTATGAAAAGAGAAAAATAAATATTATAAGTAAATTTAAAAATATTAACGGGTTGCCATGGTGGTAGTAAAGGATTAATAGAAAGGATTTTTCTCTTCATATATATATATTCTCAAGTCTTATCCTTTAAGATGGAATATAAAATGGAGCTGTTTTGCATTTTTAAGGTTTTTTTTTCTCAAGCCTTTTCTTAGTTCTCAGATGACTCAAATATGGTTTTGTTTTAAACATTCCAACTTGGCACATGATTAGTCACCAATGAAAAATGTATGCTTTGCTGACTTTCATAAAGTTGGTTGAAGAATAAAGTGGTGTATGTGTGTGTAAGTTTTTAGCAAAAAACAACAATGAAAATACATAGCATGCCTAATCAAAACCACCAGTAAGTATTCTTTGGGTGTATGTTCAAAGCTGATGAGGAACATGTACAATATTTAATGCAACAGATGTTGTAAAAAGTTACAATTGATATGTGAGCCTACATGTCCAGACTTTTATCCTTCCTGCTTAATTATATTCTTTACACTACCCATTAAGGGCCAAAATTGTTCCAGCACAGAAGACCCATGATCAGATCTCTAAGAACATTTTTCTCCTAAGCAGGCCCACGGGCTCAAGTTTTACTGGAAGTACCAAGCGGTTGTTGCCCACAGCCTCCTATAAAGTACACGCTTGAAACAGACAACTGTGTCCTGTCCTGTCCCCCCGTGCCACAACAGGATGAATTGCTGCTTGGGTTTGGTGCTGCAGTGGGGTGGGAAGAGAGATCAAACAGCTATTCTGTGCATCCCTACCTGCCAGTAAGTCTCACAGCACTTAATAGAGCTTACTACTAAGTAGGCATGAACAAGATTGCAGTCACACTGAGATAATGGCAGGGGAGTGGAATTCCCCATTCTCTTTGCTCCAGTCAGAACCAACACACTAGTCATGGCTGCTTTGAGACAGAAGAAAGCAAACCAAAGCCAGTCAAGGATAAAGTATTGCTTGTAGTGCTCTGATACACTAGGAACTAACATCAGAGAGAGACAGTATGGTGTAGCGGTTAAGAGCACAGGACTGGGGCTCAGGTGACCCGGGTTCTAGTCCCCACTCAGCACCACAATGCTCACAGGATGATTCTGGGCCAGTCACTCTCTCAGGCCATCCTGCCTAACAGGGTTGTTGTTGCAGGAATAAGACTGAGACCAGCAGGAGAAGAATGATATAAGCCACTCTGAGTTTGTTATAAAAATTCTGACCAGAAGGGATAGAAATCTAATTTTAAAAACTATTGGTTAAACTTGATCAGCAGTTTACATTTTAAAATGCTGGTGATGTCAAAGAAAGTCAAATTAGAAGAATTAAGGTAATCTTCACATAAATTACATAATGCGAAGTCATTCGAGACTGTTGCATGTTCAGGTTTTTGCCCAAATATGAGGGCTAAAAGTGTGTGTGAAGAGGCAGCGTAGCACCCTCTATATAAAGATGGCAGAATGAGGGAGTGTGCTGAGATGCACACTGAGTTTTTTGAGATTTTCCTCCTGAAAACTAGATCTGCCCCATCCCCGTTCTCAAATTGCAGATCTTGTTGGTTGCTTAGATGGTTGAACAGGAAGAATTCACATTTAGGTGTACAGTTTTAAAGTACACACCCAAATGCATTTACCCATTTAGCTTCAGCTGCAGGGTGATATAGAGATGATGATGATGATGATGATGATGATGATGATGATGACGACAACATGTGAAAACACATATTTTAAAGTGTGTATTTTAATGAACACTTTTTGCAAATACAGTCACAAAGTTAGGAATAAGCAAGGTTTGTCTGAAGAATGCACTCCCTGCTTATATTCACATTTGGAAATACAAATGGATCAAATTCCAATGTTTAACAACTGAAATTAATTTCTCATCCCCCAACATCTGCAGGTGTACAGGCTCCTCTTCATAATTCAGCATGTTCCATTCAGACTTCAGCAGTGTGAAGAGGGTAGCCAAGCGTGTCTGGTTGAATGGGTTTAGAAGTCGCTGTGTGATTCTGGCAAGGTTCCCAATACATGGAAGCTTCTAAGCATATTCAACCAAGTGATGCACATTTACAATTCTGATCAGCAGTCTGTGCAAAGGGGAGACATGAATGTGTTTAACCCTCAGCTACCTAGTACCTCCTTTTCAGAGCAAAGTGGAATAGCACTAATGTGACCTTACAGTTGTTGCCTTACACAGCTAATGTGAGTTCATGTGAACAGGTGACTGATTGATTGATTATATACAGAATTTCTATTCCAGCTTTCTTCTGTAACACAGAACACAAGGTAAATTACAGTATATTAAGGCAATATAAAAATGCAACTTTGTACAACTAACACCAAACCAACATGAGGTAAGAGCAGATGCACCTGCAACACAGACCAAGCCTATGATACATTTCACTTGGGTATTTTTATACAGCCTTCTACAAATAGGTGGAAGTTGTTGAGCAAAATTAATACTGTACAATCCATACTTGAGGAATAGTTTGGCAATTAATTATGCTTTGATATCCGCTTTAAGTATGTGAACAAAACAGGTTTTCCAAATTCTTACTCTGATTATTTCTGGTATATTTTGTTTTATGGAAATTTGTACAAGTTTTGCCTTAGAACAGGGAAAGAGTATATGTAATGAAAACCAGAGCAACTTAGGGAATAAATAATTTTAACTTGGAGTAGGCAACACCTGTCAATCTATCTTTTAGGCAACTCTCATTGCTAAAGGAAACATGCATTTTTGTGTGTTAACTGGCAACCTGCTTTATATTAAGCATGATAATTTGACTATTGAATTATGTATGATGGCTGACTAAACTGTCACTAATGACTCTAGATTTCTGTTCAGTGTGAACTAAAAATATCAAGTTGGCTAAAGGTCTGCTTAGGCCTGGCAGACAATCCCACCCACCCTCCTTTTCCATTCTGCCTTTCAAGAAAACAATTTTCAGTTTCAGTTTTGATTTTGGTTTAAGTTAAATCTTTGGCTATGTTGCATCTCAATTTCCTGTTTCTTTAGAAATAAGCTTATGGAGGTTTATGGCTGGTTTTATTTATTTGCTTATTGAGACCCAGCTTTAAAAAAAAAGAAAAACCAAAACAAAACCCTGTCTTCTTTCACATCAGCCTGCCCAGCTGTTATGATCCTTGGCAAAGGTCCTTCTATCTGTCCCACAGTCAGAGAAACGTTTCATGGGAGCACAAGAGACTGTCTTCTTGGTGGCTGCCCCAGGCTTTGGAGCACTTGATGTCCTTCTGAGACAGGTGAATACAGTGTTATATAGACAGGATTTTGACATGTAAGCTGACTTGCTTCTGAAGTAGGTTTTTACTTCTTTAAAGTATACATTTAATTATTTAATTATAACTCTATTTTGTCTCTTATTTTTAGCACTACTATTTTTAGCTGACATGTGCAACATGAATAAAACATGAATAGGACACTTTTGGGGCAGACTTCCCTAAAGGTGGCATACAAGCTGAACAAAGAAAGAATTTCAAATAATAGTCAAAAATCAAGGAAGAACAGAACAAGACCTCCAAAAGAGTAAAAGCAGCTTCAGCCCCTAATTTAAAGCCATCAAGTGCTGGGCAGGCAGGAATGTGTTTACTGCCTGATAGAAACTGAGCAAGGACGAGGCTAATCTCACTTCCTTGATTCCATGCGTATCTATTCTCACTGACCGCTGTGGGTTTTATGCCCAGTACCTACCCACAGCATTGCAACTCAGGATTACAGCCTGAGAAAGAAAATGGACACATACAAAGAAAATGGGCACATAGTCTACAAGCAGTCCCTCTTTAGAAATGTTTGTTTATTTATTTATGAAATTTGTATGCTGTCCAATTACCAACGTCTCTGAACAGCTAACAGCATAAATAAATTGACAACCCACTCTGGCTGCAAATACAATATGAAAATTCAATATTAAAACATATTAAAATATTGATTAAATAAAAAGGTCTTAACCTGGCGCCCCAAAAAAAACATATATGTTGTTTTTGTTGTATGCCGCCCCGAGGCTTCGGCGAATGGGGCGGCATAAAAATGTTTTAATAAATAAATAAATAAATAAAAATATAATGACGGCGGCAGGCGGACCTCTCTGGGGAGTGAATTCCACAGGCCCTTCTCCGGGTACTCTGTCTCCTAACTTCTTTCACAGATGGTTCCCAGAGGAGAGCTTCTGTTGCCGATCTCAGGGGAGTGGGGGGGCTAACAGGGAAAAAGGTGTTCCTTAAGGTATCCTGGTCCCAAGCCATTTAGGGCTTCATAGATAATAACCAGCACCTTGATTTGAGCCCGGACTTCGATGGGAAGCCAATGGAGCGATAGAGGACTGGGGTTATATGAGAATAACCCTAGTTTAAATAACTATCCCTAGTTTGCTGTCACCTTCCTTTTCCAGGAATTTCTCTGTCCTACATAATGAGCCTCAGAGTCTTTCTTGAACTGAAAGAGACACAGAGAGACAGAGAGGGGGGAGAGAGACGGGATGAATGGTGTGGGTAGGTGCCCAAAAGAATGAAAGCAAGCGAATGAGAGTGCACCCATGAGTGGTGCTCCAGAGTCAGAGGGGAGAAGGGGGGGATGAGTCAGCTGGCAGAGGAGAGGGAAGCCACCCCTCCCATGCGGCCAGTGATGCCCCTTGTAGCAGATCTTTTGTAATCACGCTCACTGCAGTTTCTCAAGCTGCCAAATGCACTCACAGATAGTCCTATGTTGCCTACCCCATAATGTTATGGGGCCTATGTATCTTCTGGAAATCCCAGGGTCATAGGACTATGAACCAGGAGGCACTTCTATCATTGGTTCCATAGAGTGCATGATAAAATGGCAATACAATTACAATCACCATTATTTGTAACCAGATAACAAATGGTTTCAACAAACTATTTACCTTTATATTATTTATTTATTTATGTTTCAGTGATTTCAGTCACAGGAAGGTTTTTGTGCAGGGCCATACAAGGCTTCAGGCATGTGATCCTACAGTAGTAGGGTTGCTACTGCTTCTACCTCTCCAAAGGTAATTGATCCAAGTATATTATGTGGCACATAAGTACACTTTTGAAAGATGAAAGTCCAAATTTTTGATGATGGATGTCCTGGCACAATGTCCTGATAATTGAGCAATACTTTAAAAATATAAGTATAGAAGGATGGAATGGAAAGCCAATTCATTAATCAGTCAAACCATGGGCCTTGCACCAAGGCTTGGACTCGTTTCCACAGCAAGCACTGTGGCTGCTCCCAGCTGTAAAGTTGGAGCAGACTGGGCATGTGCATACAGGTTGGTAAAAAGCAGAGTAAATTCTTATGAAAGGAAGATGTGGGGGGAAATAGTAACAATGTGGAGCAAGCCTTCAGGGTCTGCTATATTTACCAGAGAAGTACATGAGCCACATTGTGATGTAAGGTAGGCAGCTGAACCTTTTCTGGTCATCCTGTTTCTTTGGAATATCCTTCCTCAGGAAGTTCATCTAATCTCCTATTTCTTTGGCTTAAGAAACTGTATAGGATCTATGATTTTTCTGTAAGATTTGGTGATGGTGAGAATGAACTGGGTGGCTTGAGTATACAGAGGCTGATTTCTTGCTGCAGTTTTGTTAATGTTGTTGTGCTTGGTTGGTATGATTATATATTTTATGTTTTTAATTATTGTCAGACATCATCAGACAATTTCAAAAAATTAGGCCAATGGTCTCAAAGAGGCAAGGAAAGTGCAAGTTTGCTCCAAATCTATTTTTGATTCTGGCATTTTTCAAAATGAAGTAAAATTAGATCAGTTAAAGATCTTTTGATCATCATAGTTACTCTCATGTTATGGTGAACTGATTAGGAATTATAGTTAACCTCATGAATTGCAGCTATCTGGTCATTTCCCAGATGGGTTTTAATCTTAAGTACATGCAGGTTTAGCTGCAAGCATTCTCATTCAAATAAAATAAAAAGCACAAAACTTTGTGCAGTCAACCAAAAAAAGGTTGATCCAATTAAAGGTATGACCTTACTGTGACTTTTCCATTCCCTTTGGCCAACAGAGGAAAAAATGCATTTCCATTAGACTTGCTTTCAAGGTTGGCTCTTCTGAATACCAGTAATGATGGTCACTGCATAACAGAACTTCAAAATCTGTTGAGCAGAATGTCATTTAAATAAACATTTATTCTGAAATTTTGGAGAGAAATAGAATTAACAGAGAAAATCCTTGGGGTAACTTTGGCTAGGTATTTTCCTGCAAGAGGTGAACTGTAATATGCAAGCAGTGTGTTCCACAGTGGGGCAAAAGTCCTGACACCGCAACCACACACACACACACACACACTGCTTACTGCTCTGAGCTGGCAGTGGCTTACCCAGAAAGAAATCTTGGGGTTGTGGTGGTTGGCCAATGAAAGTACTGAAACTGTGTGTAGCTGCTGTGAAAAAGGGCAAAATCCATGTTAGGCATAATTAGGAAAGGAATCAAAACTAAAACTGCCAACATCATACTGCCCTTGTACGAGCTCTGGTATGACCACAGTTTAAATCTTATGTACATGACTGGGTACCACACCTCGAAAGGATATTGCTGAGCTGGATAAATTGAAGAAAGCAGTAACTCCTCTGTGAAGACTGTTTATCTGAGAAAAAACATTGAGTGAGAAGAAACATGATAGAGGTGTACAAGATTATACACAGTATGCAGAGAGATGTGTTTTTCTTCATGTCCCTTAATACAGGAATCCAGAGTCATATCATGAAACTGATTTTTGTGTGATTCAGAACAGATAAGAGGAAGTACTTCACACAGCACATCGTTCACTTTCACAAGATGTGGTGATTGCCACCAATGTCAATTACTTGAAAAGCAGTTTTCACAAATTGGTAAAGATGGCAGCTGTGAATGCTTTATGTTACCCCCACAGTACAAAGCACAATGTCTATGAATGCCAGTTGCTGAGAATGCGTGTTGCCGACCTGTGGGCTTTCCCCGGACAGCAGGTTGGCCACTGTGCTAAGAGGATGCTGGCCTGGACGGTTCTCTCTCTGACGCAGCAAGGTTCTTCCTGTGTCCTTAGAAGCTGGCAAGCTTTGTTCTGTGTGGTAGTGCAGGCAGACACAGATTAGCCAAAGATGAATGCATTGTGAAAATTGTCCACAGTGGAAGATAATAGGAAGTAGGCCAGTGGTGAAATATGTCAAAGGCAGTGCACTGTTCAAAGAAATGGGCCAAGCTCCCAACTTGTGAATTGCCCATGTTTACTGGGAATGAATGGTGTTAAAGAGTTTTACCCCACTGGAAAATCACAGGTTGTCCAGATTGTCTAGAGAGTCACCCATGAGAGAGAAGCAATGGCACTGGAATACCAAAAGAAAACTAGACTGAAGGGTCAGTGACTTAGTCTAATGCGCTTCAATTGTTTACTATTTTGCTCCTTTTATTCTCTTTTCTTTTCTTCTTTCTTTCTCCAGTGGGCCAGGAGAGCAGGAAGCCAAGTCCCAACTGACTCTATGAAGATGCACCCACTGACTCCAGCAGCTAGTCTCTAACCCCTCACCTCCTATGCCACCAGCTTTCTGGACCTTCAGGAGGCCAGTGAGGCAGTTGGATTCTTGACCACCCATATCCAAGCAGGACTCCACCTGCAGGCACTCTTGGAGCTAGGCCAAGGCCTGAGAGTTAGCAATTGATGCTTTATTTAACCCAGTTAACTTTCTAAAATGTGCATTATGTAGTTGAAATCTAATTTAAGGTTGAAGTGCTGTATTGATTAAATATCCCATTTCCTCTTAATGTCATTGTTACATTCTCTTGTAATTCCAAGGGTGCTAGTGGCAATGCAATGAAAGTCTTGTATCACAATAACAATCTTCTCTTTCCTACTGTGTAACATTTTTTTCTGTGAGAGAAATACTCCGCACTTATCAATGCTACTTTTTCTCAGTATTCCTGTGCCTGTCTAACATTTCCTTTAAATTGGGTTTAGTTAAGATACACACAGAACATTTTACATGGTTATGCAAATATTGGCATCTTTCAGAATGCACGCACTATATTTCTGTGGGGAAGGTTTCAGACTCTGAATGGACTAACCTCATCCAAAGGAAGTACTTCAGCAACTCACCTGACTGACTTGTTTAGGATTAGATAATTAATAATCACAAGATTATTTAACTTGTTAAAATGTAAATTAAACCAAAGATCAGTGGTATGTGTACACATAAATGTTCTTTCTAAGATACAGGTCATATCCTAATGGACACTAGCACTAATATAAATTACATTGTGTTAGCAGAAGTGACCTGTGGAGCAAAGTCAATGGCATTAGCAGCCATGAACAGGTTCCCTGGAAAATCGGTTGCATCAACTAATACTCTGGATGCTGAGCTAAAAGCCCCTTCCATAATCACAATGTAGTTTCATCATTATTTATTCCACCTATGCTGGTTCCATTGTACTTGTGGGAGAGATTGTTTGAGTAACAGGGCTCTTGTGCTTCTAAAACAGCTGAGGTAACTTGGTCTTCAAAAGAGATAAGATTCTGATATACTATGTGGCATCATTTTGTAATATACTTTGAATCTTAGTGAATGTACAGAAGGAGAATCAATACATCCTGCGCACTCTCTAAGTAATGCTTACACTTTGTATTTTGCATGGCTGTTTCACAATCAGTTTGATGAGTTATGGGATGGAATATGAGAAGCACCAGGTAAGACTTGAGTTTAAGAAAAAAAGTGCTAGTTGGTTTGAAGGTGATCCTTCTTTACATGAACAAACTTTATTTTATTTCAGGATGATGAGAAAATGGGTTCATGCATCATCAGTGACACTATAAATTCATGTTACACTAATCAAGTGATCAGTGGTAGCCAAAAGCCAGCTCAGCCAAAACAGGAAGTGCCTGTGAGCCAAAGAGACATCTTCTGAAACCATTCCAGTATAAGAGTTGAACATTAAATTCCCACAGGAATGTATGCCTGGGATAACAGCACCTCTATTAGGAATTATTAACTAATACAGTAATGCCAAAAGGATTGGGAAAATATGTATTCGCATCTTTAATATCATTACATTGCATTTATCTTCCGCCATTCTTCTTCTTGCAAGGAGCCCCTTGTGGCTTGTATAATCCATTGTTTATCTTCACAATAGCCCTGTGAGGCATGTTAGGCTGAAAGGCAGTGACCAGCCTCATGGCCTAGCGGGTACTAGAACCCACATCTTCAAAGCCTCAGTTCATCTCTCTAAGCACTGCACCCAACTGATGCTCAGCATGTGGTAACTCTGAAGGCAATAATACAAATATATGTAGAAATGAGGAAAACATGCCCTGGAAGTGAATATATCCATGTCTGCTTGTCATTGTGGTGGGGAAAGAACACCACACAAATACTCTGATATTCTGACTATTAGAAACCACAGAATAGTATGTGAAAAATTTTGCTGAAGGATGCTTAGATTTTTTCCATATATTTCTTTCCTTGAATAACCTCAAATTTATAGCCAAAATATGCTGCTGCAGTTCTAGTCCTAATAGAATTTCACTTTGGAAATTATTCTGAAAAGCACATCAGAGCAATCAGTGGCTGCACGTTGAAGGAAGTTCTGTTATAGTCAAATAGATTTTTGTCCACGTTCGCATGCATAGGACTGCAGCCAAACCCTTTAAACTACATAGAAGGACCAAATGACCAGAGAAAAAAAATGTGTGCTCTTGTGTCTGTAACGGCAGTTTGATGAAACAAGAAAGGGAAGCTGGTCATGGAATGGAAATATGCACTATCATCTGCTAATGTCTTTCAGTGGATTTATCATACAAACATGCACTGTCTGTCAATAGATTTCATTAAGGCAGTATGAAATCTTTAAATATGGCTGACAGACCCAGCCTCTCAAATGCCACAAAGATATAAATAGGCAGCAGAAGAGATCCCATCAAATCTTTGTTGCACGCTACAAAAGGTAAAACAATGAGCCCAGCTAAGGTTAGACCAGGCCTGCTTTGGAAGATGTAGTATTTCTAATATTTTCTACTAAACCAGGCTGTAGGTCTCCCTGGTTGGAATCCAGCCTCCCAATAAAGGACTTTAGTCACCACATTTCAAGAGGATGCGATCTGTATGAACAATGGTCCTCCTTCTTACAAGTTCACTGAATACATGGAAAAGGAATCACCTCTACCATATTTTAAATAAATCATAGCATTTTACCACATAATTTCAATAGATAAATAAATGGTACAAAACACTGCACCCACCTTACATGTTCTTCTGATTGCCATGCTCCAGCCATGGCTTTGACATATTGCATCTGTGGGCATTTGCAGTGCTAACAAATGTAATTGCTTTTTCTCTATGGCCATTAACGATATAATATGTTGCGAAGAACAACATGTTTCTGTTATAGAAGGTGTGAGATTTCAGTCTCTTTTGAGCATGATTGAACCTGCTGCCTGGTGGAGACTGTGGGAGCTGACTGACAGGCCACAGTAAGAAATCTCTGCATCAAGGTACCTGAAATGCACCTGATATTCAGATTGGAGATGAAAACTTTGACCACGCGTAACACTGGTAGATTCTTTGGGGCTATTTGATTCCTAATGAACATTGTAACACAACCTAACATTCAAAATAAACTTCTTATCAATAATTTTATAATAAAACAACATGAACAATTATAATGTAACAACAGCAACAGCAGCAAAATACCCATGGACCCAAGTCCGTGGTGACAGCACCAGTGCAATAAAATTGGCTGTAGAGCTGCAAAGTTCAAATATCCTTTTGAATACAACTTAAACAAAGGAATCCAAAATCTCCTCTTCAACTGGTCTGAACACAGAAGAGTCAGCAGCATTCGCAGAATCCTCAAAACCTTGGAATAAAATGCCAATTCAATTGCATATACATGAATTCAACATGTAGGAATTTTACCTAAACCCAGTTGGCAAGGGCCATAGTGGGAACAGCAGATGCTGTCTCTGTAGCTTCCTGCTCTTTTTGATTCGAATTTCTTGCTGCCCTGCTCTTACTTAGTTCGACCCCCTTGGGCTGAACCAGTATTTCATAGGCGTTACACAGGCATGACTGGAATTTGTCAAGAGAGATGTACCACAATGTTGTGTTTTATTGAACTCACACCTAAAGTAGTTTGGAAGGCTCAGAGGATCTTGCTGTAGGACATCAAGACTGCTATAGGACTGCAGTTTTTTTGCAGGAACTGCTGCCGAACTGCTGTTGATCTTGCTGTAAGACAGCTGAGACTGATTTACCAGCTGCATCCCTACTGGGACAGGCAGAACCTTGCAACTGTTATTCATACCTCTCCTCTGGATTATTGCAATGCTATCTGTGTTGGGCTACCTTTGAAGACGGTCTGGAAATTTCAATTGGTTCAGAATAGGTCAACAAGGCTACTGACAAGGACTGGAAGACGTAACCATATAACGCCAGTCATCTACAATCTCCAACTAAAAGCTAGGCCCAATTAAAAGTGTTAATACTAATATTTAAAGCCCTGAATGGCTTGAAGCCAGGTTTTCTAAAGGAGCACTTCTTCCCATATGTGCCTACACAGGTCATCACAGGAGGTCCTTCTCAGGAAGCCACCTCCACCGAAAATAAGGAGAGGGCCTTCTCATTAGTGGCACCCTGACTTTGGAATCAGCTACCCAAAGAGGTTTGCCTGGCACTTTCTCTTTTCTCTATTTTCAGCATCAGGCAAAGACATTTTTATTTACCTGATATTTTAACTGTCAAGATAATTTTAAGGTTTTATATGCTATTTTACATCTTAGTCCTATTGTACCTTTTATTGTTTTTATAATAAAACAATATTTTTGTTATTTTTGAGGTTATTGTGAAGCTTTATTGCAGAGTTTTGTGGTTTGTTTAGAATTTATCATTGTGTTGTTTGTATTCTGATATTATTTATTTTTAGTATTTATATTAATAAAATTTATAATCCTGTAACCCACCCAGAGAGTCTTTTTTGGCTAAGGGGTGGGATATAAATCAAATAAATAAATAGATAAATAAATAAACAAACAAACAAACAATGCACAGCCTTTGTACTTCTGTGGGACAAGTTCAGTCTGTAAATTGTAAATAAATAGAAGATCCCTTCCAGTCATGATTTAATTTTACCAACATTTACAAAAAGAGTGTGAAAAGCAACATATTTTATTATTCTCTTGAATATATTGTTATGCAGCCCTATCTGCACAATGATTTCAATACATTAAGACTCTGTTTACACATTCCTGAGACTTCCTGGTTGCTATGTCTACTGCAGTTGTCCCTCATTATTATTCCATTTTTTTAAATTGCCCCCCTATTGGGCTTCCTAATTGGGTTTATGTAAACCTTAGCAACAATTGCCCCATCTGGAGTTCTGTTCCTCGCTTTGCATACTGCTTATACCTGAAAGTAAAACCAGTAAGATGGAGGTGTTGAGACGTTGCAGGCATGTATAAAGGAAGGGCAATAGACTTCCACCATAGATCTGTTCTGTGGTGTCAAAAATGAGAAAACTGCCTCTTGGCCCAGTAAAGCTCCACTACTACATAGGCAGAGCTTTTGAACTTCCATAAGAAAGTGCCGTTAAAATATTAAGGTCCCAGCTTCTTTGCAGACTGTTCTGGTGGCTGACAGCTGCTCCCTAAAGAGAAGATAAAAGACTAACTCAACAGGGGATGGACCCTCCCTTGATTTCTGTTTGGTTTAATGAGGAAAATAACATCATGGAACAAGGGGCATATTAACTGGAGCAACAACTGTCTCTATCTATTAATCAGTTCCCAAGAACCCACTACAGTTTTCTGTTGTCATGGCAGCTGTGTGTGAGAAGGCAAACAGTAATGTAAATACACACAGAAAGTTATTTTGGCGAAGGAAAGGAGATCAGCAATTACAGGCAGTTGCAAGGCCCTGCAGATACCTGGCATCAAGTGGTTAAAACATGTGGAAAACAATAATTGCTTTAAAAAAATAAAATTCTGGATGGAAGAACAGAAGAGAAAAGGACACTGAGACAAGTAAGCCTATTGTGATATATACCACAGCATACCTGAAGAAATGCTACAGAAAGACCTTCTGTTTCCTTTCTGGTACATAACGAGGTGATATAATTAAGAAATAGCTCCCTTTGATTTCATGGGGGCAGACTGCAGAGCTGTAGTTCTCCCAGCACCAAACAGGGTGGCTGCAATCACATAAAATTATCACCTACCATGAGCATCTATGCAAGTGCAATTCTGTCTATAAATACTTCACAACTTAGCACTTAAAATGAATTAAAATTCAAAGCACTTTGGAGTCAGCTTCAAGGCAGTATCTTTAACAACAGCACCTTCTGCAATCCTGTTTTTGACAGGGGCAAGTGGCTAATATTGATAATATTGATAATATTGTTTCCAAGTCTTCCAGAGTTATGGAAGCCATTGCTCCTCACTCCATTTATACAAGATTCAAAAAGGTCTTATGTTATAGTCTCTGGTTGATTTTGCTATTTTAAATAACTATTCGTTCTTTTCAGCATTCTGCTGTTTCACTGTCGCATTTATAATTTTACATATGATTTCAAACAATGGAAGAAACTGTCTTTTAAAGAAACAAATAAATTGTAATTTTATCTGAGAGGGAATAAAGCACAACAAGAAGCACTATTTGTTGTTCATGATAATATGATATGTGATATTATACAGGGTGAAGTGATAATAAAATCTAAAAGTAAGGATTACACTTAGGAATATGCAGATCAGCAAAACTTGAGCTCTTTAAACTTCTCAGAAGTCTCCCTTGTAGTTTAAGTACATGCTTTGTTGTAGTTGTTATTGTTACTGTGCAACAAAATATATGTATATTTTTATGCACACTTTTCCAAAGATACACATACCATTGCTCACAGTTTCAAATGTACACATTTACCCACTGATTAAGGTGTCTTTCCAAGAATGCATTTTTCAAATATTCACATCTCTGAACACATTTTTCTGCAACTGTATCACAAGCTTGGAAAAATACAGATTTGGGCTGCAGTTTTTGGATGTATGTTTGATCTAGCAGGTAAAAACTAGGCAAATTTTGATCAAAAATGAAGTGAAACATGTTTCTCACACATACCCAGTTGCATTGGGCAAAATGAATCTACATCAATTTGCATGTAATTTACCACTGTGCTTTTTCTGCCCTCAGTAATATGAAATCCAAGGAAATTTCCAAAGAGGTATTAGCAAACAGTGAGCTGATGCATCACAGTCACTAAGGTCAGCTAATTCTTTGTTTATATTGACATAGTTAAGGCCATGTCCTTTGAGCTGCAAGTCCCTGGTTCAGTCCTAAGCTTACATATGTTTAGTATTTCGTCTCTCAGTCTCCCAATTATAATACAGAGCTGATAATAATAAGGCTCAAATTCAAGAGGCTTCGAAGTGGTTAAGCACTGTGAGATGCATTAAGCACATATAAACAGTGCTGTGTTAAAAGTTCTTAAAGATGACCTTAGGACGCCCAGTAAATGCCTTTTATTCAGCGCTGGGTCACTCTTTCTCGCCCACGTTCACAACTCAGTTGTTCTGCTGTCCTACTGCTGCCCTGGGAAATGCCTTCTTGCCCAAGTCTGGATTGCCACACACGCCTGGCAGTCCGAACATCTGGAGCCACATCAGCAGAGTGCAAAAAGGCCACGTACACAGTGCATGAGACTGCAGCGCGCCACTGCCTAAGAGCAGCAACAGGAATGTCAGGCCAAGTGCTTTGCATGCCAGCAGCTTCAGGTTCAGTATCTGGCATCTTGACCAAGATGGCTGGCAAATTACCTGGAGAGCAGCCACCACTTGGGCCAGATGCCAATGACTGGTTTGGAGGCACCAGTGCTGCGTTCTCTGTGAGCCAGTTCCATGCATCCCCCCCCATTTCTCCAAGTGTCGATATGTGGGTTATAAAATGGTTTCTAAGAAAAGCCTATTCTAGTCTCCTAAGGTCTTCTCTTTTCTAGGGTTTTAACCTTCCCCTTTCCCAGCGCTTCTGCCACCATTTCCTTTGTGGTTTACACATGTTTTTGTTGCTGGGGGAGGGGGTGGGGGGGTCTTTCTCTGCTTTTCTATCTCTTTCATTTCACAATCAAAGGTGGTACTGTAGTACACCTGTGATGCAGCAGAGTTACAAAAACACATGTTTCTCATAGCATCTAATTGCAAAATTAGGAAATAATACTGGACTTTCCTCCCTCAACCGTCAAAGAAGCCACAACAGGGCAGAAGAATAACAAGAGTGTCCCTGGAGTGTGATGGCACTGGATAAAGCTGCTGTGAATGAGAAATCATGAGAAGACAAAACTGCCTTGTGCAGAAAAGTTCTATATGCTCCAGTAGCTTCATGGATAATGTTGAGCAGGCCTGAGAGGTATTCAGTCTGGTTCAAATCTACACATTTGGAGATTCTCGGTGCTCATCCTACATTGCTATTGCCTTCTACCAGTGGCCCAGCACTTCATATCCTATCATATGGACATTTTATTTGTGTGTGCTATCAAGTTGTGAAAGTCAGTTATACACATGATACCAACAGGCTGGAATTTTTGTAGATACCTACATCTCGGGAAGCATGAGAATTTAGATGTTTAGATGTTGCTTGCATGTGCTTTTCAAAGCCCCAAATGAGATGATGAATACAAGCATTTATCCACCCAAAAGATAAGTGCTGTCCAGATACATGCTCATGTTCAATATGTGTAAATTACTCAGTTTGATTTTGGGCAAATTCTCTGTAGACCAAGTCTCTCTTAGTCTATGGAGGATATTGGTAGAAATGAGAAAATTTGCCCAAACTTCACAGTACATTTCTGCCCAATATATTCAATTTTCCTGCACGGTTAGTAGTGAATGCAAACCTAAACAGGAACTGGACATGAAACAATCCTGGACATCAGCCACTCCTACCCTTTTCCTTCCCATACCTTTCCTATGCCTCCCACCATCCTATCCCCTTTCTAGAAACAGCAAGTGAATGCACATATCACAGTATGTAAGGGTATAAAAAGAGGAGAGCAGCATCTGGGTAAAATAATCAGGAACACAATTTCAGTTGCTATCTGCACAAATACTGGAGGAATGGGAACTGTTATACTGTTACAAATGTCAGTCATATTCTGTTTGATATATCTCACCCATTCCCTGATTGCCAAATAGCAACATTCACATTTCTATTCATGAACCTTAAGTGGAGTCATTTCTTTCCAATGCCTAAGAATAATTTACTTGGCAAGGATAAAAGCTGAGCCAGACTGCTTATGAATAAGAGGATGACCATAATATTGATATATTAAGCTAAAATAGCACAAGAAAATGAAAAGCTATATGCAGCATTAAGAACTCGATGGCCATATTGGAAAATGTTAGTCCTGACCCATTCTAATCAAATAGCTACCGCTACTCCTTCTCTCCAATATTATTTGCTTCTTTCTTGCTCCCTGTTAGCCAAAGCAAGAGGCAAGTGATAAAGAGGAGAAACAGGCTGAGGGGTTCGTCTTGTCAGTGGCCTGTCTGATAAGCTGTGAGCCCCAACAAATGCCCAGTGATGACAAGTGCCCTGCTTGAGTTGAGAATCTCAGTCTTGTCCAACAGGAAAATCAGGTATACCCTTTTATATCATCTGCCAAAGTGAGTCCTACCATTTTGTTGGTAGGACAATATGCCATCGCTTTCTGATTTTGCACTGTGGCTGGGAGAAGCCTATAATATATCTGTGTGTGATACCCTTAATAGATGTCCAGAGATAATCAGCAGCCATGCATTATTTTTGCAGTTGGATTAACAACTGTATTTTTCTCTGCATAAATCTATTCCTGAGCCATATTTCCAGGCTTACCAGAAAATATCAGAATGGTGATCTGATACTTTGATATAATTCCTCCATCCTCTACACAAGTAAATGAAAGTTCCTCCATCTGTGTGGCTGTAGGGACTGAATTCCTACCTTTAAAAATCAGTGAGAAATTCCAGAACATAGGATAGTACGCACAAGTAGCTTTGCACTAGCAGAAATCCCTTCCATTTGGGTGCACAAAGTAGGTAACCCAATTTCCACAAATCTTTCTTATTCTCTGCAGTTCCCCATTTCTCAGGTTCTGAGGTCGGAGCACCTTCTGGAATAGTATGTGAGGTGATGCAGAAGAGTGCAGCATGGGAGGTGAACTGGTGCAATGTGGTGTCCTGCCTTGTATGAGCAGAACTACTTTCTGGCAGCACAGCACCATGACTGGATAGGGGCCACAGTATGGATTCCCCAGCCCAATCAGCAAGAGTGACACATGAGGGAAAACAGACTCCCACTGGTACAAATACCATTGTGCATCTATATGCACAATCACTTACTAATCCCTGCTGAATTTACAAGATGTGACTTATGAGATACATCAAAATGTCAATACACATCTAAGAACTCAATCTGGTCATACTTAATGCTTGCCCTGACTCCCACTCTACCGAGGCCTTCCATTTTGTTCCATAGCTAGCTTACACATTGCAAGCAATAAAGCTTAAATTCCTGTGGTGTTCAATATTTACAATAGCATTGTGCTAATATGAATTACCAACAGTTACTTCATTTATGACAATATATGTGAATTATAATCAAAGGTGGCTGGTGGTCCCTGAGGCAACCAAGGACAGGGCAGTCTTTCAAATCCCAAGCTGGCCACACAACAGAAAAAGGCCTTGAAGCACACAAACACAGGAAAGCATGAACATTGTTGTTTTTGTGATGTCATGTTCTGTCAAGGCATCTCCAACTTATGGCAACCCCATGAATGAAAGCCCTTCAGAAAGTCCTAGGCATGACACCCCTGCTTAGCTGTTCTAAATTCAAGGCTGTGGCTTCCTTTATGAATTCAATCCATCTCTTGTTTGGTCTTCCTTTTCTTCTTCTTCCTTCAACTTTCCCTTGCATGATTGTCTTCTCCAGTTGAGTCTTGCCTTGAAAGACACAAACACAAAAGGGAGGAAGGTTGCCTCCTTTGAACCCATTTTCTCCTGTTCCAGCAACATTGCACAAATGATCAAGCGTCTTTTAAAAAATAAAAAATGAAATGAAATAGAAAAGCAACATTCCTACCACAGAGAAGTTCAGTTCAGAAAGGAAACAGTTTAAGTCTTCACAAGGCTGTTTTTGCAGTGTTAAAGTATTGATGCTTAAATCCCCGAGAACAGCCATAACATTGGAACCAAAAATACACTGAGTGCCCCATATTGCCTATTTTCCTTTACATGAGACTTAGGAAATTAATTACATAGTTGGCAAGTGACTAATTGAACTGGGTAGATAATTCCTACCCAGGAAGGAAGATCTCCTTTCTAATAAGAATATTTTATTCATATAGTTCACAAACTTTCTTCTGCTGATTCTCAGGACAGGATCAAGTTTGCTTGTTCAAGCCTAATTAGGAAATTAACAATTACTCAGCTATGGTCCTCTGAAAAATTGGATTCCAGATTTTTTATTATTATTTTTTACAAGCTCTTAAATGTTAACATCACCCTGGATGTTTATACATGCCCATATAAAGCATATTTATAGAACACATTAGACCGCTGTCAGAATGTGTAAAGTTAATACATTGTAAATCCCCCTTGGGAGAAGGGAAAAAAAAATACTTCTCCACCGTCTGGCCTGCCCGGCAGAACTGTATTGGATGCTTTCTTCTCCTTGAGAGTTTGAGCAGACATATGGTGTGTGCAGGCATATTCCAGTGATGAAACACAGCCGCCTTTTCATCAAACGGAGCAGGTCAAACTCAAGTGGAGGGCACTTCCTGCAGGAATGGGTTAAGCATATCAGGAGCTCATTTATCTTCCATTTGATCGTGCACACAGCTGCGATCTGTATGCATTACTCCAATGGCTCTCTCTCACTTTGAGGCTGAGCTACAAGGGCAACTCCCATCAGGTCCCAGATGACAAACTCTCCTGCCTCTCAGACATGTGACAATGTGCCATCATCAATGTCTTTGTGGCTGAGGACAAGGGATTGCTCCAGCGTCATCTGGATTGGGACTGTTTTCTTGTCGGTAGTTTCCAAGCTGACTTTCTTTCTGTACATATGACTGCAATTTCACCCCTGAATAAAAACATCGGCTTAATTAATCCACTGAACCTGCCAAGATAATGTGTCATTCTCATCAATGAGTGGTTTAACAACACCAGGCAGGTACCACAAAGCCACATCTTCTTCAAGGCAAGAGAGTTATTTAGAGATCTTGCTGGTCTCTTTAAGCTTGTGGAAGCACAAAAAATTGGTACCATTCATTTGTCTGTTGCCACCAAACAGTACCGGAGACTGTGCAGGGAAGAATAGATGGAAACATTAACACAAGTGTGGACTAGAAAAAAGGTGTTTCCAGTATTTTTGCCTATGAACCTTATACAACAACAATTTTATATTATGTTCTAGTCTTAGATTGTCCTAGTTCCCATATTACTAGTATTTCCCGCACCACATACATGAAATGTGAATGAATTACACATTATGTTTGCAAACATGTGTTCACCTTTTAATGGTAATACAGGAGTGGGTGCATTTGCAGGAGAGAATTAATGGGCAAGAGGGTGTGTAACATGTAGTTCCATCCACAAATACCCATCTCTCATTGCTTTTCCAAAGATACACATGGATGCTTAAGGATAACTCTGTATTTTTCATCCATATTTTATTTATTGCTAAGGAAGGCGAATGATTGTAATCCTGGTGTGCCCAGATCACACAGTATGCAGGCATAAAGTGTGAGATCATCATTATCTCATTAGATTTATACCCTGTCTTTTTGTTTTTGCATGCTGGCTTATGAGAGTCTCTTCCTCCCCATTTCATCCTCACAGTGACAAGAGTGTGAGGTAGCATAGGCTGAGAATCCATGACTGGCTCAAAGTCACCCAGTGAGTTTCATGACTGAATAGTATCTAGAATCCATTTGTGTGACCTTCATGACTTACTGGGGAGTAGAACCACAATATGCTGAATGCCAGTCAACACTCTGAAGCACAGGAAAGCAACTGCCTTGGGCTAGTGGGCACCTTTGGCAACCTGAGAAACTGTTCTGGCCATCACCACAAAATGGATGTGATGCAAGCCACCTTCATTTCCTGTGACGCTTTCTAGGGCCCCCATGTGGCCCAGAAGCATTATGGGAAAAGAAGATGGAAAAAGTAAAAGCCATCCATATTCCTTGATGTGATCCTAGCTCCCTGTAAGAAATCTTGCTGTTAAAAAGGGAGGGAGGGAGGAGGGAAGGATAGGACATCTTTGGGCAATGCCAAGAAACATGTCCAAGGGTGCACTGGTCCCAATGAACACTCTATTGCATATGCAGGTGCTTGACTACTATGAAAAAGTCTAAGTTTTCACATTTGTACCAAAGTTACCCTAACTATTAGCCTACCTCAGAGAGCAGGTGAAAACAGAACATCACTGCTGGAGAACATACAAGATCTTCCCACGTACATCAACTCAGTGTCATATTAGTTACGCCTTATTATTTGTATATGTGCATACATGTGTGTCATCAACCTTCATTTTGTCATGTTAGCTTCCTAACACCCCTCTCATTTTTGCTGATCATTGTCATGTTCAGTCCCTAATCCCTCAGTTGTTTTTATTTTAATACATTTCAGTCAGTGTGGTGCAGTGGTTAAAAGCACAAGACTGGGACTTAGAAAATACCAAAAAGAAAGGGGTTAATTTATGTTAAAAGGCAAAGCTTGAATATTATAGAAGAACTGGATGGTCAATTTATCATTCTGAAGATGGGATCCCCGAATGGAAAGATGTGTACAATGGCAACAACAATAAATGATGGAAAAGAGAACTTTTATGGGGGAAAAAAATCAATCACTAATAGACTTTCAGGAGGGTGAGATACTGATTTGTGGGGACATGAATGGAGTTTTGGATCCCAGTAAAGTCAAATCAAAGAAAACTAAAGGGGGCAAACTTTTCAAAACTGTGTTTAACTATACAAAAATGTTGCAATTGGAAGATGCATGGAGATTTCAAAATCCAAAAACCACGGACTGTGCCTTCTTTTCTGACAGATACCAGACATATTCAAGGATAGACATGTGTTGGATTTCAAAAACGTTGGTCTTGAATTTAATGACTGTAAGGATTTGAGCCAAGATACTTTCAAAGCACCATCCACTAGAAATTATCTGGCAAAATGAGCAATTGGGAGCTAGAAGATGGACACTGAATTACAACCTTTTATTACAAGATGATATGTTGAAGAAATGTGAAAGAGATTTAAAAGAGTTCTTTAGACTGAACAATACAAATGACGTCTCCATAACAAAAATATGGGAAGCCAGTAAATCATTCATTAGAGGAAACTTACTATCAATGTCTTCAAGAAAAGAAAAAGGAAAAGGAAAACTAGAACAAGTTACAAAGCTCCTTGAAAAAATTCAAATATTAGAGGATTGTCATAAGAAGTCCCCAGGTAAAACAATTTTAACTAAACATAGACAATTAAGCAGTCAATTAGATTTGACTGAGACAGAGGAACAAACTAACTTTTTAAAACAATTAACATTTTGAACAAGCAAACAGACCTGGAAGATATCTGGTGTATTGTCTCAAAAAAGAAACAGAAAAGAGATTAATAATAGGAATAAGGACAGACAGTGGAATTACTCATGTGGAGAAAGAAATCCATGTTCAATTTTTTTTCCAAATCTGTACAAAAAAAGCACAATATTAGAAGATGGAATTGAGTAGTACATAGAGGAAGAATGCTAAATTGCCCCATTACCATACAAGAAATCTCAAAAACAAATGAAAGACTAAAAAAAGACCAGACACCTGGACCGGATGGTCTCTCCGCAATGTATTATAAGTGTCTAGAGGAAAAATTAATGTTACCATTCCAAAAGCTTATATAACACTGATACACAAAGAAGGCAATAATCCTGCCTTGCCACATTCTTATAGACACATCTCACTACTAAATGTGAACTATAAACTTTTCACTTTGATTATGGCTGAAAGACTAAGAAGTAGAGAAAAACAGCTCCATTCAGATCAAACTAGTTTTATTCCAAACAAGTTAATGAAAGACAATGTCTGCTTTGTGAATAATGCTATAGAATTTAAAAGGAACAAGAAATCAGTATTTGTCTTCCTAGATGCAGAGAAAGCCTTTGATAATGTGTCTTAGTATTCTTCTTGAAAACTCTTAAATACTATGCTGTGGTTCAGAATTTATGGATTGGATCCAAGCAATTTACACTGAGCAACATGCTACGATCCTCTTAAATGGAAGGTTAACTGAAAGTTGTCAAATTGAAAAGGGGACCCATCAAAGATGTCTACTATCTCCACTTTCATTTACTCTGGTATTGGAAGTTTTAGCTAAAAAAATCTGATGGGCCCAACTAAAGCAAACAAAGCAAACAAATAAGGAGTTGCTTGTCAAATCCTTAGAGTGACCCTTGGTTTCCTCCCCCTTTTTTCTTCTTTTCTTTTCTTCTTATATATGTTTTCCCCTCCATTGTATTTTCTGAAAACAAATAAAAACATTTTCAAAAGACTGAGACTCAGGAGATCAGAGATCTAGTCCCCATTTAGTCATAAAGCTCATTGGATAACTTTGGGCCAGTCATTCACTCTCAGCCCAACCTACCTCATAGGGTTGTTGTTGTGAGGATAAAATTGGGAGGAGGAGGAGGAGGAGGGGAAAATTATGTGAGCTGCCTTGAGTTCCTTGAAAGGAAAAAGGGTGGGATATGAATATAGTAAAGAAATATTTATTCACAAAAGAATACAAACACTCATCTACAGCCTCAGATATCGTTAGAGGGCTGGGACAAACATGACAGCTGGGTTGGTCTGAAAGGACTGTTGGGTATTTCTTACTGGCAGTAGTGGATGATGAATTTGTGCTGTTATCATAGCATTGTGGCCAAAGCCATGAGGGGTTTCCATTATAGCTCCTTCAGGTCCAGCAGCCAACCGGTGTTGCTGATGGATCCCTCAAAGTGCCCCCAGCTGTGCGTTCCTACCACAGCCCACATAGCAGTGCAAATGAAGTTCCTTGTAAATGGGGGCCCAGTTTTATTTTAGAATTGCAGCCTATTTTACTTCTGCTATTGAATTGCTGTGAACTGCCCAAATGAATATTATAATAATGTTTCAGCTTAACAGTGAGTGTAATGACAAGAATAAGGCAGAATTAAATAAATAAAACAGATCATTCAGAATATTAGTTCCCATCTCTCTTTTTCAAACACGTATGCGAGCACACAACCACACACAGTCCATATCTGCCTACTGATGAGCTCTACATCTTGGTCTTTAAATCTAGGCATTTGTTCAAATTAACTTTAGAACTTTAAAAAAAAAACCTCTAACCCTAACCCATTTTGATCTAGAAGCAGAAATATTAAGGCTACTGCACACATGACTTTTTAAATTCAGGGAATAAAAATAGAAAGGAACCAAACAGAAGGTGAGTTACCATTTCATGGTTATAAATGTACAATATATGAAAAACAAAAACCACACGACACAAAAACCAGCCAGGCAAAGCTTCTCTAGGCAATGTTATAATCTTAAGGCCTTATTTATTTCTTCTGTTCGGTTTAACATTGCCTCAGAGAGTTCAGTGTTTGTGTGCACCTGTTCCCAAGGAATATGACCCATCTGCCCCAATCACTAGCACATCTATCTGCAGATAAGTGAATAATTGGTAAACCAGGACATGAAAAATCTGCCAAGTCTAGAGACCTGGAACCACATCAGCTGCTATCTCCCATCTACAAACCAAGATAATGCTTTTCCACAACACGACTGCTGGTTGCTTTACAAATAATCCTGTCTTTATGTGCCAGACAGGCCCTTGTTGTACTCTGAGACCTCTCTGGTCTTGTTCATTTCATCTGTATTTCTGGATCTGGGTGCTAAAAACTGCAGAAAGCTGAGTACATGGAGAAGCAGAGGTGTTTGTTCTGCCTGCTAATCTAATGAAGTCTCTACGGCTTCTGCAAAGACAGTGAACCATCATCATTAAGGATCACTTCCTGATTCAAAAATGGTGCTTGTGTGCATCAGTGGGACGCCTGCATTCTGTGGCTGCACATACTTAGCCAGTAGAGATGGAGGAGAAATTCATTGAGTTCACATGCTAATACAACAGCTCCTGATTTCACACTTTTGAACTACTGTGCAAAGTGTAAGTTAAATCTCCTTTGCAATTCACAGCTCTTTAAATTTTGCAATGGAATACTCTAGTTAAAATGTGTACAAAAGGCATATATTATGCCAAATAACATTTAAATGTCTGGTATTGGAAAATTTGCCTGCACAAATGTGTAAATCAAGCAATGCAAACAAACATGCATAGTTTGGAAGAAATGTACATGAAAATGCAAATGAATTTTCATGCATTTTTTAAAATTGTCAGAAATCAGGATAAAGGCTCAAAGTAAACTGAATTTAAGAACAGAAAAAATGAGGCACTGAGAGAAACCAGACTGGAAAGATGTTTCCATCTCTATTCTCTGAGCTGCCACTGTAACCTTTGATGTTGTTCCCAGTCTCCAGTGTCTGGGAGGGGCAAGAAGGCCTGCTACAAAAGCTGACTCTCCTGGCCCATCATTTTACTGTGCTGCAGGGATTTAGGGCAATGGCTGACATCTGTTGATCTGAAGAGTTAAAAACCACATGCAGGGAATTTTTGCATGCATACATAGTTCTCTAATCTCTAATAGAAACTAAGCATGCATTCAAGGAAAAAAAAATGTGATTCGCCAGAGGGTTCTTATGAGTGGAATTTGCTCAGAAATGCTCTCCCTGGAGAAGAAAGAGGAATGTGATTTCTCTAATGGCTCCTTCCTTTTGTGCCCTTGTGTGGCAAGTGGTACAGGGTGGGATAAATATTAATGAACTGAAAATGCTTGGGAACCATTAAACATGCTCTCTCTTTCAATACTTTTTCAGCCAATGATAAATTTTGCTTATTCGTTTATGCTGAATTCAGTCCTCATCTTTCTAATTGACTGGGTCCTAGCAAGAGAAAATGCCAGTGATAAATATAATAAATAAATATGTAAGAGCTTATATGGATGGCTGATAATGTTTATTTCTGCAGTATTCTTAGATTTCTCATAATCTATATCTGTTTTTTTTTTCCTTTCAATTTATATCCTGCCTTTTTCCTACAAAGGGCTCAAGGCAGCTTACATCATTCTCCTCCTCCATCTTATCCCCACAATAACAACCCTGTGAGGTAGGATGGGCTGAGAGTCTGTGACTGGCCCAAAGTCACCCAGTTGGCTCCATGGCCAAGCGGGGACTAGAACCCAAATCGCCTGAGCCCCAGTCCCTTGCTCTTAACCGCTACACCACACTGTTTATGAGTCTTACACTGTTACTCTAATCAAGTCTGCCTAGAAGTAAGATCCTCTGACTTCAATGGGGCTTACACCCACCTTAAATATTTTCTACATGTTATAATCACTTACCTGAATTCAGTGATGCTTATTTCTGAATATATGCATAGAAGACTCACTGACAGTAATATTTCCAGAAGGTATAACCCAATGTGCAGTAAGTGTAACAAAAGTAAATTCATAAAGTTACATTATGTATTATTTATATATCTATCGCATTTATATCCCACTTTCTACCAAAAGTGAGCACTCAACGTGCCTTACAAAAGCAATTTGAAGCAACTTTTTAAAAAGCAATGTAAAACCGAACGAAACAATACGATACAATAAAATATAGCAATTACAAAATATAAACGCTACAACTTTACGAGGGGGTTTCAAGATCCAGTCTTCCCCATACCACCACTCTGTCACAGCTGCCACAGAAAGTACTGTGCCAAGCAATTTCCAAAGATGCAAAAGTGAGGCTTTCATAGAAGTCTAAAGGGAAGACAAGAAGAGAGGAGATGGAAGAAATCAGCATCCAGTAAAACCTATGACCTCTCCAACTCTGGGCCATTCCTGGCAGGGCAACTTCTCTAGTCTCAGAGGCCAGACCAGGAAAAAAAGTAAATAAAAGGAGGATAGAGAGACAATTAGTACAGTTGGAATCCATTGAGAAATAGTCTGAGGACAAGATTAAACGGCTGCCACCAGCACCACTGCTTTGGACCAATACCCTTCAAGGGAACTGAATGAAAAATGTCACCATAGCAGAGACCAGACATGGGGGTGCAGAGGGGATGGCTTTGTTCACATATTGTGAACTTTGTATCAAACTAAGGGCTATTCCAATGTGTGTGAAGCCAGGTACATTGGCTAGTAAAATCATATAGCATCCCCCAGTAGCAAGAAAATAAGCAAAGCCTACAAAAGTCAACTTGTTGAGGAAAAGGACGTAAATATACGTCCTAATGTATATCTGTCCTAATGCAGCAGAAAAACCTACACACAATTAAAATTCGTTGGGAAGTACCCAATGTCATCACAAAGAGAGTTATGCTAGCATTAACCACCACTAGTTCAACATCATCCCTGGAATCTAAACATCCCTAGTATGAATAATAAGAGTTCCTAATAGAAATATTAGCCATTCCTACTTTTATGTAGAGGATCTTTCTATCTGTGATTAGCATGTTGGCTA
Source organism: Varanus komodoensis (assembly GCF_004798865.1). Taxonomy (NCBI): domain Eukaryota; kingdom Metazoa; phylum Chordata; class Lepidosauria; order Squamata; family Varanidae; genus Varanus; species Varanus komodoensis. The sequence goes on from NW_025335268.1 coordinate 56,036,880, forward strand.
ACAGGTTGAGCACAGGTGAATGCAAGATCTGAGGATGTTAACATGCAGGTAACCCTACATGTCACCAGGGGTGAGATGGACAAGTCAGCAGAGAGACACCCATTTTCCATGACACCACCATATGGGTGGTAATATTTTCAGCAAGGAATTATTGGAAAATATTTTGACTTCCCCTTTAAGAGATTTCCCCTTGGATTTTCTTATTATGTTACACTAGTACCACTGAGATCATAAACTAACAAGTAGCCAGATGTCTCAGCAAGGGGACTCCACTAGAATAAACCATCCATCTGCAAAGGAAATATTTAGTTCAGGCATGTGTGTACAATAGTATTGTTAATGTTAGCAATACTCCACCCTTAATAGGATGTAGAGCCTGAACCCAAGAACTGTGGAAGTTCTATATTTTTCCTCAAAGGGACTACAATTGTCAGTTGGAATTCTTTGCTCAACTTTGTTCTAAACAGGAAAAAGAGCAAAATATAAACGTTTTCCTCCTTTTACAAAGGTCATTCTGTGGCAAGCTTTTCTCATGTGTACTCAGCCTCAGACATTAATGAAGCAAATAACAGGATTGGAACACTGAGGGCCAGTGGGAAGTAGAAATCACATATTCCTTTTTTTAAGGCTGGAAAGTATTATTTTCCATTTAAACAGAAATCACTTTAGCAATTTAACCAGTGTGAATGATGGCATGAAATTTTAGAGAACAAATTATAGCCTGGAAATTTAGTGCTAAGTATCAATTATTTAGTGCTTACAACTCAGAAAAGCAGTTCAGTCATGTCTTCCAACTAAAAATAACCAGGAAAATTGGAGCAGTTATTTTATGAAAGCACACAAACATTTCTCACAGAACCAGCACTGATTAAGGGCATGGCACAATAGGAATTTCTATACCATATCAAGTTTTCTATATCATATCAAGCCTTCATCCACTAGGAGAGCATCCCCAGTCGCTGAGCTGAGCTGCAACTGATAAGCAGAACAAACTGGTGTCCCAGTTGGATCTTTCTTCAGTGTCCACATAGTTCCCTGTACCAGAAGGTTCCTGTTTAGTTTAGGCAGCACAGGCAGGCTGGGCGGCATGCAACTCTCCTCTTCTAGGATTTGCCACAAGTGAGGCATCATCTCACTTTGCATAATACCTAATAGAGACAGAGAGTCCTTTTCACATACGTCTGCACATCCCTTGGAAATCCCCAGCTCTGAGAGTGTAGCATATGTTATTTGTTCAATACTCTGAAAAGTATCCAGATATCTTTTCTTGGATAGCAAATGTCTTCCATACCATTAGACATACTACAGTCCAATCTCACTCGTGTTCAGGCAGAAAAAAGCCCTTGCATTCCCCAGCCAATTGTACAGTTCTTCAAAAGTTTTCATTTTATTCTACTTTGCATATTTTGGAAATAATCGTTTTTATCTATGGGAAAAATTGATCCACAGTTAAGCTCATTTAAATGGCAACAAGATATGTGCAATCTGAGCCATCTACCAGCGGAACAAAAATCACTGGTAGAACTGATTTGAACCCCATTCCTGCAACCCCCAACATACCTCTTACATCTACTCTGGAGAATAGGGAGGATTTAATCCTTTTCCTACCACTGATCCCAGATGTACAGGATCCTGGTCCCAAATCACATTGGGAACCATATTTGCAATTTGCATACCTGAAAACTGATCCACCAGTTTCACTGGCTCATGTTCCATCATGAAAATTACAGTTCCTGGGACCTAATATGAATCAGGACCACAGAGCAGGGCAAAGAATTAGCCACCACAGTGAGAGCCTGACCTGTATCAGTTTGCTTGAGCTTGGTTTTGAGTTCTAAGATGTAATTGTTAGCTACATCTTTAAAATAACCTGTAACTTGACCCTGAATATAATTGTATGCTTATTCCTAAGAGATGTGCATGACCACAGAGAAAACTTATCAATGTATACTCAGAAATAATGCCTACTAAGTTCAGTGGATTTATTCCCGTATAAGTAGGCATGGGATGTGAGCATTAGAAATGAAGGCCAGATAAAGGCATTAATTATTGTGAATGTCAAACAGAAGAAGGGAAGGAATTCTAGGACAAATTACTTGCCTTTCAAACTTAGGTGGTCTCTTCTATAAAATGCATTTCAGTGCAGTATTCAATTGACTGACTGACTGATATCTCAGTTTTCTGTCAAGAAAATGGTATCCACAGTGGTTTACCAATAAATAATAGTAAGAAACAAATGCATTAAAACACAAAGCATAATGACAACAACATAATAAATATAATAGATTTCTGGCAGAGCTGTAGATTCAAGGGAGTTTGTTTTATGCCTCTTACAGGTCAGAACTTATATCCATCTTGCATCAGAACTTATATCCACCTTTGGATCTTGGCCAAATGACTGCCTATGACCCTAGGCTCTGCCTTCTCCCTGGCCTAACCCTAAAAGGGCATAACTTTGGCTGAATTATGGCCATAACAGAAACTGGGGACAACTAAAACTTTGTTGTTCTCTTAACAACATATCTTTTTGCCTGACAAACATAAGCACATTAAAAACAATGCTCTAAAATATTTGTTTGTATAATACTTATGCACAGAGAGAAGCAAACAGACCATAATTTCTGGTTAAAGAAATATGTGCTTGTGATGGAAAAGATGCAGAACCACTACTACTTCTGATAGTTGTTGCTATGGAATGTGGCTAAACACTAAAACATTTCCATATGGTAAAGAAATATAGCATATCTGCATTAATTTTTGTAATACATTCCAGAAACAAAGAACACAACACATCAGAATGGCAGATAAAAAGCGGTTATGGAGTCTCTGATATATTTTTGGGACAAATCCTCCTGCCCTTGGATACATTCCAGCCAACTCACCATTACAGTGGAAATCTGAGCCTAGTTACCCTTCCATATTGATTTCATTATTAAGCATTACCCACATGTGATTCTTTTTCCTCTAGTTCAATTGCATTTACTTTCAGCCTTTCTTTTCAGCCCTGTTGCTAACCTTTGTAAACATCCTGCATTTAAACCATTATACCAGTCCTAAAAACAAAAGCCCTGGTTTTGACTGGAAGGCCTGCTTACAAGTACATATTTCCCACAGGCCTCTCCAAGGCTGCTCTTTCACAAATCTTGGAAAACTAACAAAAACTAGCATTTCCAGGAATTGTGAAATACCTCTCTTTGTATGTTTATAATATAAAAACAAAGTAAGTTAAAATATCTAATGAAGATTCAGAATCCTCTGAGACTAAGCAACTGCTAACCATCTAAGGATGCATCTTTAGATGGAAAAAAGGCTTCCAACTCCCAGCATTTTCTAACCCACATATTGAGCTGAGACATGCTGGGAATTCTAGATTCCTCATCCCACATCTAAAGAGACAAGGGATTGCACGTAAAGGCTGCAATTCCTTACCCAGCCATCAGCAAGCAAGTGCAACTGAACTCAGCTTCTGTCTAGGCATTCTGCTGTAAAGGACAAAAACCATCTGAGGTACCACTATGTTAACTAAAGAGAAAAGTCACCTTTGAATGACTCCTTCTCTTTTCAAAATGGTCATATAAATATTCTTGAAACATCATCTAATTTTTGAAATATTTCAATGATAATTGGATTGTGGTGTTCATTCATAACTGGTCCCTTTGATCATCTCAGAAGAGGCATGATTCAGTGTTTGTGAGGTTAAGAACATGATGCACTGGGATGAATGCCTCTTTCAAGCAGGCTGCCAAATATACAGGCTCTCTCAGGCAGTATAATAAATGTATGCTCCCTTCTGAGAATACACTTTTGGAACTGCATGTGCTCTTTGATCTATTGCTTCCACTTGTGCACATTCCTACACCTGGCCTAGGCAGGGGTCTGAACTGGAAGTGATCATCAAAGCAGCTGTATATGTTCAGTGCTGAGAATAAACAGCTGGTGGTAGAACATCCTCATATTTTACTTCTGCCCAGTGTGAAAGCTTAAGAAAGCAGGATAAATAATCCAAAGGACGGACAGTGAGGGCTATTGACAGACTATTTTGCAAACTGCAAGAAACACAAGGGAAGATACACAAATTGTTGCCTTTCTGTTGCATTAAGATATACTTCATAGTTACAGTATCAGTGGTTAATATGAGACTTGGGATGCCCCAATCTTCCTTCAAGGCCCTGGTAGAGGTCATTGCACTTTGTTGCTCTGAGGGGACAGGAGGAGAAGCAGGCCCAACATGGTGAGCCGCCTTCTGCCTGTTGTGGCCCTTCTCTCTAAACTGCCACCAGAAGGGCTTCTGGGGAAACATCTTGTCCTGAAGGGATAAACATCAGGAGAAGAAAATGCTTAGTCTTGGAATCAAAAGAGAAAAAACTTCAGAAAGAAAAGAGAAATAAGGCAGCCCAAAAAGGTAACAGATGTAGAGCAAACTGGATTGAATTGGTATACTCCAGTATATGTGGATGCTTGAAACAAGCATCTCTGTCATGATTTTTTCCTTCTTCCCTCCCAATCCTTTTCCTTGTGTCTGGTGGTGGTTGTTGTTGTTGTTGTTGAAACTGTTATTCTGTTGGTAGAGAAAGTGTATTCAGTTTTCAAACACCCTCTAGGAGCATTTAGACTCAAGGGCAGAACAAAAATGCTTTGAATAAAATGTTTCAGGCCATCTCTAGAGGTTTTATGGCTAACTTTTTGTGTGTTTTCTTGACATCTTGCCCTTTTAAGATGTTCTCTGCTTTTTGCTTTTTCGAGTTCTTGTTTGCAAGGTTTCTTAAAGTTATGAATCTATTTGTCTCTAATGCAGGGGTGGGCAGAGGTTATGCAGGCAGATGCTTCTAAGAGTTGAAATCCAAACAATTGGAGTCCAAAGCATCTTCTGCCCATCCCTTCTATTCTAATGAACTTATAAGAGGAAAACAAGCCAGTGGATAGCAGAAAGACAGTTGTTTCATGTTCCTGTCTTTGTACAGCTTCCATTTCAGTTCTATTAGTCCTGTGGTTGTTTAGAAACACTGCTTAAAAGTTGAGTTTGCTTCAGCTCCAACAATTCAAGCCTAAGCATGTTTGTTCAGATGTTCAGTGGCCCATCAATAGCACTCCCACAGAATTCTATGGGAACTCATAATATCCTAGTAAATGTGCACCCAGTCCAGCAATCAAAATGGAGTGTGAACATAGTGCACACATGAGTTCTATATTTTACTTTGATAGTGTGAACATTTGTCTCAGTTTGATGTTTTCATTTTCTTCCCATGATGCTGCCTTTACTTTGTAGTGATGGAATTTTGGCAGCCCTCTATTTAATATTTCATTGCATCATATTATATGTTCTTGAAACCTTTCTGATATCAAAGAGGAAGAGTGTTAATTGTTTTTATTTAGTTAAAATTTACTGAAGAATTTCTACATTACTGCTCAACATGACTTTCCATGGCTGTTTACAAATAAAATGATAATTTTAAAAGAAGAAAACTAGGCTCAAAACAATAAAGCAGTGAGAAAAAAGGAAGGTAAAATTAAATAAATTTACAGTTGAGAGGACAGGGAAAAAGCAGAGCAGTACTCAATAACTGAAGGGTGAAGCTACTTGCTTTAAGAATGTACACAACTAAGGCATATTACTAAGTGAATAACATAGCTATTTTCTACATTGATTGAACCCTCTGATAATTTAAAAGTATAATCATATGCATATTTGGTCTAAAAAAAAGAGCATTCCCCACCCAGCATAGCTGGGAATTGTAGGATTTTTTGTATCTAAACATGCATAGGATTGTCCTGTAAGTGTAGAATCATTTGCATGGAAAAACCAAAAAAATTCTGCATCCTATCTTTCTAGGTATCCATTTTATATTTGGTAATAATGGTAACTAGTCTTCAGGATGCCAGAGCCTCCAGGAACAACCATGCTGATCTTCCCCACTTCGCTGCTAGAATGAATAAGTAATACGCCACAGCACAGTAAGAAGTCCACAAAACCAATGGTGAAATTTGTCTCAGGTTCACCCATAGATTTTTCCAAAGCTGGGTAGTAAGAGTGAAAAATAGATGCCTGACTTTTATTGGACAGTTAAACCACATATTACAGCTTTTATGGTGTAGGGGTGAAATTTTAAAAACACCATAAATCTGGCCCAAGGAATCTCATCTGTCAGAGACAGAAGTGGGAATAAATCTACTAGGTGGCAATTCCTGCAATGGATTATAAACCCCCAAAATATTATGGTGAGAATATATGTGCTTCATACTTCAAGGAAAGGGCCCAGTCTACCTGTTCCAGCCAATAAGACCCCTTCTCTGTACCTGCAGTGGCACAGATGTTCCAGCACTACCAAAAGTTCCCAGTGTCGAGGAAAGTCATCCAGCTATGGGGTTTGCTTCAGCTGTACCTAGTGCTGGAGTAGGTCAGGCCTCTGCCTCTTTCCCATAAGGTGCTGAAAGGGACCTAGGATCAGGGCCTGCAAAGCTTGACCCTGAATTAGGCACAGGTAAATCTGCAGTTTTGCTTTCTTCCACACCGAGATGTTGAAATATTCAATCTTTCTCTCACAAATATGAAGAACTTTGCATCTTCTGGTAAATTCTTATCAAAACTGCCCAGCACTAGACTGTCATCTATCCCATGGACTCCTCCAGAGGGCAGGCAGACTATGTTTTACGGATGCCCTCTAAGCTGCAGTGCAAGCCAGAATCGAGTCAGTTGACTCCACCCTTAGAATTCAAGCCCAGCTTCTGTAAATCAGCCAAGCCTGTTGAAAAATGTGTATTTGGTATGAAGACATTATCCAACTCGCCAGATACCCAGGATTGTGTCTCTCCTTCCCTTTGACCTCACATTTCTGTCTGGCCCCTTTTGTTCAAGTGGAACTCCACTTCTGGCCTGGCTCTGAGTCTGATCTTGTCTCTGGATTTTGGCCTCACTTCTGCCTGATCCCCTGTCTGACCTCTAGCCATGTGATCCGTGTCCACTTGCACCTGAGTGGGTTCCCAGCTGCAGCTTGTCTTGGAGCTATGCCAAGACCTGAGACTTAGCTAAAGACTACCTCATTTAATGCCATTACTTTGGATAAAAGTAGTGCATTCTGTAGTCTAAATCTAATTTAAGATTGAAGTGTTGTATTGATTAAATGTCTGATTTCCACTTAACGTAACTGTTACAGTAGCGAAAAAGGAAAACCCCATGCTACTGTATATTAGGAAAGGAATTGAATTGAAGATAATAAGTGTTATAATGCTGTGTTATCCATTTGATACTGTTGTATCTGGAGTACCCGATACAATTTTGGCTGCTGCATGTCAAAAAGGATCTTGTTGATGTGGAAAAGGTGAGAAAAGGACAATGCAATTTATTAGTGAGTTACAACATATTCCCTGCAAGGAAAGGCTAAACTGTTTGCTGAAGGAAACCTTGAAGGAAAGTGGAATCAGCTGGGGACCGGCACTGAGGGTTTGTTTCTATCCAATTTCCTGGAGATATGCCAGCTTCAGCTTGCCCAAAGTATGAGTATGACCTTGAGGGGCAGGTGGGCAGGTTGCTGTGCTCTATAAGGATTAAATTTATCTCTGCAGACTCTCTTTCTGACCACTAGCCTTTGCATCTTGCTTTGGGCTAGTGGGACAGATTAGGGATTCTGTTGGTATCTTGACCACACCACCACTGTCCTACAGGCTGTCTATCAGACAAGCTAGAAATGATACTGAGGTCCCCCAAGCTGTTCATTTTGGGAGACATCCATTTTCCTGCTGCCTGGTGTGGCTCAGGATTTAACCCTCTCCATGGCAGCCAGGGGGTTGACCCAACACAAGTAGCAGGGCACACCCTAGATCTGTTCTCCTGCCTCCTTGCCCTGCAGCTGCGCATGAGGACGGTGATCTGAGGGACTTTGATCTAGTCCCTTCATCATGGCCAGATCAAGAATTAACTGACAGTAGTTTTCCTCCTCTGCAAGGGTGGGGAACCTATTAAGATGGTCCACTCCCAGCAAAGAATGGCTCTAGATGATCATCAGAAAGCTCTAGTGCATTTCCCAACTGATATGACTGGTGAGCCTGTCAAAACCATGGTCAAGTTCTGGAAGAGTTGACATTACTGTTCCTGAATGGCCTTGCTATGGTAGAGCTCATGCAGTCCTCTGGTATTATCCAAAAGCTGAGAGTGATAAAATGCAATACAAAATGGCTTGATTGTAGATGGAGGAAAACTAGTGGATAAAATCAAACCCTGGTATGTGCTGATAATCAGGTATACTTAGGGGCAGTGAGGAAGGCAAAGAAGTAACACCACAGCTGCTGTCATGAGCAGTGTTTCCTGCCTCCAACAATCACCAGCCCTGAGCTATTCTCAACAAAACTTTATTTTTTCTAGAAGTAAATCATTCAGTCAAATCTCTGATCATGCACAAAGCAGTTTTTTGAACCCAACCTAGAAATCATTCCTCCAAACTTTCCTTATGAACATGCCCGTGAACCAACCCATGGACAGGGGTGCTGTGAAAGCAAGTGCACCTTTTTTCCACACACATCCAAATGGGCTTCTCGCTGCTGCTGCCACCTAGCCAGCAGGGCTAACTCTAAGGGGAATGGCTGGTCTCCATTTGAAGAATCCCCAGTCTCAACAGCCCCAGCCCCAGCCCCTTCCTGTACGGCCATACTGTTCCCAGGGTTGGTCTCCGCCTTTCCCCCTTATCTGCCCTTGAGCTAATCGCTGGTCAGTCTTACTCCCCATGCTATTTAACATCTGCATGAAACCATACAGTTTTGGAGCACATTGTCATCAGCACACTGATAACAAGAGCTCTGTTGCTCTATTTCCTCCCCATCAGGTGAGGCTGCAGATGTGCTACATTGGTGCTTGGCTATGATCGTGAGCTGGATAAGGGCTACTAAACTGGAGTGCAATCCAAACAAGAGGGAGATGCTGTTAGTGGGGTGTTCCTCTGACTGTCTGGAGGGCATCCAACCAGTTCTGAAGGGGCTTGCATTTTCTGCTCTAAAGAAGCAGATTCATATCTTGGAGGCTTTCCTTGAGCCATCTTTGGCATTTGAGGATCAGGTGGCCTCAGTTGTATGGAATGCCTTCTACCAGTTTTGGCTGGTGGCCTAGCCACACATTTATCTGGACAGGTATGGTGTGCTTTCAGTAATCTGTGCTCTGGTAATCTCTAAGTTAGGTTACTGCAATGCAGTCTAGGTGGGACTTCCCTTTAAGACTGTTCAAAAGCAGCAATTTGTACAAAAGGTGGCAGCCTGGTTAATAACTGGGGCCAGAAGGTCTACATCTAAGATTCTACCACCTGCACTGGCTGTCTGTCTGCTTCAGGGCCCAGTTCATCATGCTCTTTCTAATCTAGAAAGCTCTACATGCTTGGGACTGCATTACCTGCTGGAATGCCTCTCCCATTTGCATGAAATGAGCCCTATGATCTACAACTGAGACCTTCTTCTGACTACTGCTTCCAGGGAGAAGTAGAAGGAGGCAACATGAGGCCTTCTCAGTGGACACCCCTCAGGTATGGAAAGATCTCCCTACCTGGTGCTGCCATTGTCATTTTTTAGTGACAGGTTGAGACTGCGCTCTAATTCCAGGCATTGAATGGAATATGATGGGATACATCAGCTATTTTGATAGATCCAGCTCTATTGATATTGATCCATAAATTGATATTTTGTTATAATTTATGTATATTGATATTTGTATTTTATTTATGTAAGCTGTCCTGAGGCTTTTGCAATAGGACGGCATATAGATATCACAAATAAATAAACAAACAAACAAATAAATATGTTTCTGTTTAAACCATTTCAAATGTTGTCTATTGGAATTTTAAGCTGTGATTTCCTCTATCTGTATTTTTACTGTCATCCATTTTTACTATTGTACTTACGTTAGGATTTGTTATGACTCCCCAAAGAGACTTGGCTATTAGGTGGTATAGAAATGAAAGTAATAATAATGAATCTGACAAGTTTTAGTTCATAAAAAGACAAGTATGGCTGCAGGCCAGCAATCAGAGGGTCTGTAGAATTTTTGCTCCAGGAACCTCTTCATTACTAGGGGAAGGCTACAATGTACCACAGTGGTGTTTCTATAGCAGTAGGAAGAGAAAGGGGGTGTTAAAGGCAATGCTGTAATGGAGGATTCACAGTGATGCAGCAAAGGCACCCTTTTATCATCACCTTGGGATTTCTTGTTCCCCTCTGAGCTTTGCTGCAATTATTATGCTAACTGGGAGGAAGTGGAATTTTCCCAGCAGTGATATTTTCTAGTGCATGGGTTCTCAAACTACAGCCCGGGGGCCGGGTCCAGCCCACCATGGCCATTTATCCGGCCAGCTCAGATTTTCAATGCGCCACTCATGGGGAGGCAGTGGCTTGCTCGCAAGGAGATGATTTTGGACTCGCTCAGAAAAAACGATCTCCAAGCAAGCAAGCCACTGCATCACGCACCCACTGCTGCATCGTGGCGCGTGCCTGCCCCTGCCTTGCCTTGCCCCCCTCGCTGCGCCCATGCCTCATTGTGCCCACGCACCCCACCCCCACTCCCACGCCGGCCTACACACCCCACCAGCGCCACCTTTCCGGCCCACACCCAGCACCGCACCTTTCAACTGCTCCCCTGGTGAAAAAGGTTGAGGACCCCTGTTCTAGTGCTTAGATGCAAAGTATTTGCAGTGGCTTGGTCCTGAATGAGACCTTTCTCCAGCAGACATCGATCTGTTTATGGATCAATTTGGCTACCTACATTTTCAGACCCTTCTTGGTGGCAGGACTATGGGATGAGCACTGACAGTTCAAGTTTGACCCATACGCCATGGGCTGAAAAGTGCCGATTTTAGTCAGAAGAGGCATTCAATCCAAGTCCTCCTTTTTCTTCCCCCACATGTGCCCACCCCTTAGAAAGGACAAAGGCCCTGAACTTGCTGTCTTGCTCTTTGCTCCTGTTAGGGTTCCTCCGGAGGCTAGATTGGGCAAATGGAAAAAAAAAACAGTTAAAGTTATGCATTCAGATTTAACTTCAGGCACAGTGGGGGAACTGAGTGGGGAGAATGGAAATCGCAATGATGTAGAAACCACCTGATAGTCTGTTAGGTAAATCGTTGTAAAAGACAAAACAAAACTGAATCATGGTAACCATGTAGGATTGCTTGCCATGTTGTGTGAACCTGACCTATATCTGGTGCCCCTTACATGGTTTCAATATAATATTGGAAACTAAGCCAGAGCTGCTTGTGAAACTTCTTCAAGTCCCATCTTCTTTCTCTGATTGGTTGGTGGTTTCCTGGCTTTTTGCACCTCTTGCAAAACCAGTTTGGACTGGGACTTGGAAGTAGGGTTTAGACGAGCAGTTTTGGGATCTGTCCCTCTAGCATCCATGGACTTTCCTCATGCTCAGCCCAATCCTAGTGTAAAGCAAGCTGAACCAAGAGGAAGTCCATGAATGTTCATGGACCCCCAGCTGTGCAACCGGCAACCTTTCCCACCAGGTACAGCCACCTGCATGGCTGCAGGAGACAGAAGAGGGGCTCTGCAAGCGGCCATGCCAGGCACCACCCTTCTTCCCAGCCTGGTACAGCCAGGGCAGCAGCACCAGGTGCAAAGGGGAGCACTGTAAGCAGGCACATTGGTGCCATTTCTGGCAATCCGAATGACCAAACTTCCTCCATTCCCAGCGTGGCCAGAGACAGCAGCGCCAAGCATGGGGGAAGGTCACCCTTCACACACAGCACATGGGGCTTGATTCCTGGCAAGCAACCTGCAAGTGCTGGGAGCACTCACAATGAACTTGGAGCCAGGGCTGCTGCCAAGTTGGGGAAGCCAAGCACAAGGAATCCAACAGATTCCCAGCCCCAAACAAATTCCTCACAGATCCCTCCATGGGAGATTCAGGATCTAGTCCCCAGGCATCCAGGAAGCTCACCTTCAGGCCAGTCGCTGCCTCTCAGCCTAAAGTACCTCACAGGGTTGAGGATAAACTGAAGCAGAGCATAACCTTGACATCCACTGGGGGTTTCTTGCAGGGGGAAAATGGTGAGCTATAAAGGTAATAAAATAACAATTTCCCCCATTCTAAATTCCTCACTTAGTTACTGGCAGGAAGAGCTTTGAGGTAAAATATACTGGTACTTCTGCAAGATTGTGTTTGGTTCTTGGCCTGAATGAAATTGAACACCTCTGCTGTACACGGTTTCCAATAAAGCACTGGGAGCCACAAGCACAGCTGCAGATGCTGGACATAAAGCATTATGAAACTCCACTCATGCAGCACATTTTGTACGTGCCACTTCTCACTGAGCAGGGGATACATGGAGAGGGACCAGCACATTAGTCTAATTCCATGAAGCTTACAATGCAAATACTTCTAGCCAGGGAATAATGGGCAATGCTTCTTTATTTCCATCTATAAAAAGATGACATTCTGTACAAACCCCAAATAGCAATGTTTATTTTTGGCCCTCTTTCCTTCCTTCCTTTCTCCCTTCTTTCTTTCTCACCCATTCTTCATTTGTTTTAATTTGCAAGTTACAAAATTTGTGTTGTGACAAATTTTTCTTATCCACATCTGTCAGCATTCATGAAAAAGTGTGAAAGAAATGTTCTGAGAAGTTGTCTGGCTTAATACTAAACAGTTACATTGGCTATGACTAAAGGAAAGCATGTCGAATGTTGCCAAGCATTCAGTGAAATGGCTGCATGGATAGATGACAAATTTGAGAGAACAACCATGTTTCGCATTTCCACAGTTGGGTGTCAATTCTTTCTTTCAAAAGTGTTTATTCTTTTCTCAAAAGAACATAGGAAGAGCCTAGCTAAATTGGGCCACAGGCCTAACTAGTCCAGCATTCTGTTCACACAAGGGCCAACAAGCTGCCTGCAGGAGACCCACAAATAGGGTATGAGTGTGACACTTCCCAAAAAGTTGCATAAAAAGCCACACAGCTGATGTGGCATTTAACTGTCAAAGAACAGTTTTGTACACAGTTCTATTAATCAGAGCACATCCTGTCTCATCTAATGTCTTCTACCGGAAGGAAAAAATGATAGTTCTCCTCCAATTCATTGGTCACCTGCATTCGCCTGTAAATAGGAATGCTTTTTTCTTACAGTTTCAAGCCAGCAGTTAGTCATGTAGATGATAAAGGGAAGGGGAACCAATTGTGATAAGCAAAACACTTAGTATATGAGAAAAGCATTCCGATCATAGGCATAGCTATCCCAAGAGAAACAATGTTGAGTTATCTAGCTTCTCCACAGATACATGAAACCACAGTAAAAGATTACAGTGTCATTCAACTCCAGATAAATCATTTCCAAAATCTAATCACAATTCTTGTGAAAGATTCACTTCTTCAATCCAATCTCTTCCTGTTCAGGCAAAGTTTGTGAACATCATATAAAGGCTTGACAGAATTATCAATACTGAAAGTGCTGGGAAATGCCCACTGCTATCTAAACAATGAATTCTTTTAATGTGGTGATAAGTCTTAGAAAGAATACTGAGAACAAAGAAAATAGCTGAGGAAACAATACCTGGTTTTTCATATTCATGTGTAGTGTGAACATTATTGTCTCCCAGCTCAGTAATCTGTGCTGGATATGGAGGAGCATCAAAAGGATTGTACATGTGAATTTTCTCCCTTTGTCGAAGTCAGCCAAATCCCCTTGTTCAGAAGCTCAGTGTTCATGTTACAGCAAACACAGGACTCTGAAGTGGAGTTTTTCATTTAGACCAGAGATGTCAGAAAAGCTCACGCAAACCAGGCTAAGGGACATTTCTCAGAGGAATATTAATGCTGACCTTGAAAATAAAGCAAGTTTTAACAAGCCCCAAATTCTCTTAATGGCTCAGATGCTCAGCCTGGCTGCACAAGAATAACTCTTCTGCTCTCCTAATACTTCAGACATAAGAGGTGCAGAGTAAGGGAACTGAAGACTGTGGGTCTTCAGTTAAGGATGCCTTCTCTCTCTGCTTGGTTTTCACCTCTGCAGCACAAACATCTAAATGAATGGCTTTGCCCCTTCAGATCACATGTTGTGGTGGGGCTGGGGAGTGTGAAACTGCCACTGCAGGGGACAGAAGGGAATAGGATTTAAAGATCTCAGATTTGCTCAGAAAGACTTCCTGAGTTTTCCCTTAAAAGCGGGCAATCTTTGAGTTAATCCGAAGGAGTTTCTGAGAGGTCGCTATATGGTAATTCATATAACGTATGCTCTCTTTTGTCCTTTTGTTTTTACAGATATGGAACAATTATGATTATTTTATCTATTTAAAAATTTTGATCATTTTAAAAGAGAAAATTTTTAAATTACTACATGGCAACATCAGTTTAAACAACATCCTTTGCCAAACTCACAGAAGATCATGGAATCTCAACTGAGCATGAGGTGAGGTTGAAACAGGTACTTGCTGCCATCAAGATGCTCTGAACAACTCAGTTCAGAGACCTTCAAAATTCAGTTTCACTCCGTTTTTCATTTGTGGCCTCTAAGTCTTTTGATCTGAATTGGAAAAGTCCATTGTCTAAACCATGAAAATACAGATTTTTCTAATGCAATCACAGATTCAAGAATGTGAAAGGTTTTTCTAAAAAATGCATTTGCGCTTTTAATTTGTGAACTGAAACAAAATTCTTGCACATCCCTTTCCTAACTTTCAGGAGACTGCAAGAGGGGAAAAAATAATCAGCAAAAAAGGCTGTGGGGAAACTTCCCCACTTCCTCCAATATAAGAGTCCTGTCAGAAGAGTTCCACCTAAAGGAATTCCAGATATTGTTCTGAACTAATTCAGAAGAAACAGTGAATGCAGTTTATTACATGATTCATTGTAGTGACAGATAATAAGAGGCAACTATGCATAGTGAAAACATATAATTAATAGGTTTGGGTTTTATATTTCATGATTGCTTCTTCTGTGCAAGACCAAAAAAAAAAAAAAAAAGGAAAAATCCTTCCCTTTTTTCTCTTGTTTTGTAATAGAATACTAAATTTAATTTGTCCACTTAATTGGTTGATGGATTTTTCTCTATTGACTGCAAACACCAAATTAAGAGGTCTGATACTCTCCAGTTTATGTGCACACTTGAAGAGAAAACAGAAAACTCTCTTAATAGCATGAACACTTATGCTGTAAAATAAATGTATATTCTTATGAATTCAGCAAAATCTCCACCCAACTAATCTATAGCTAATGAGATTCAATTAGTTTCCATCAAAAACATAATAAGCTTCTAATGAAAAGTCTGCCCTTTTGCACCATTAACTTAAATAGTTCATCGTTTCTCCTAGAGGGAGAAAGAATTAGTTTGTCTAAAATTCTGCAATGTTCTTGGATATGTTGAAATTATATCTGATTTTTACATCATCTTGTCAGGTGCCATGAGGCTTGAATGAGAATATTGCCACTGGTTTCTTGGTAGAAGATGGAACTGCAGGTCAGAGGACAGTCCTGCAGGATTTCTGAGCCATGAGAACAGCACCACAGCACAGAAAGTTCATCATCTTGGCAATCCGGTGCTCCAAAGAGCCAGTCCCAGGCCAGTACTTGCTGCAAAGCCTCAGAGTCTGCTGTGCTCTATGATCCCAGGGCGATGAAGCGAGCTGGGAGAAGGCTAGAGCGTAGGTGGAGGAAATCACGGGATGAATCTGACCGAGCACACTTGAGAGCCCACTATCGGGCCTATGCTGTGGCGGTGAAGGTGGCGAAAAAGAAGTTTTTTTCCGCTTCCATTGCCTCCTCACAATGCCGTCCAGCGGAGCTTTTTCGAGTGGTGCAAGGCCTGGTTCACCTGGGTCCTAAGGAAGATCCAATGCCACCCTCAAAGGCCCGCTGTGACGACTTTGCCAGGCATTTCAGGGAGAAAATCACTCAGATTCATCACGAGCTGGACTCCACTAATGAATCAGAGGTCTCTGAGGAGTCGCCAATGCCACCGTCTGGTCCAAAATTATTGGAGGAATTTCAATTATTGCGGCCCAATGATGTGGACAAGGTGCTTGGAAGAGTACGTCCCACCACTTGCCTATTGGATCCTTGCCCGTCTTGGTTAATAAATAACTCCAAGCACGGGATTGGGACCTGGATTTTGGAAGTGGTTAACGCTTCTCTGAGGGAGGGTCGAGTGCCTGCCCCTTTAAAGGAGGCAGTAATACGACCGGTCCTGAAGAAAGCGTCACTGGATCCAGGGATGGCCACTAACTATAGACCTGTGGCCAACATCCCGTTTCTGGGCAAGGTGTTGGAGCGAGTGGTGGCGGGACAACTCCAAGCACTCTTGGATGAAACTGATTATCTGGATCCTTTTCAGTCCGGCTTCAGACCCGGGTACAGTACTGAATCTGCCTTGGTCACCCTGTACGACGACCTGTGCAGGGAGAAGGACAGGGGGAGTACATCCCTGTTGGTTCTTCTGGACCTCTCGGCGGCTTTCGATACCATCGACCATGGTATCCTTCTGGATAGACTTGTGGGATTGGGGGTTGGAGGCACTGCTTTGCAGTGGTTCCGCTCCTATCTCGACGGTCGATTCCAGAAGGTAGTGCTGGGGGACCATGTCTCTACGTCATGGCAGCTATGCCATGGGGTACCACAGGGCTCCATTCTATCCCCTCTGCTATTTAACATCTATATGAAACCACTGGGAGAGGTCATCAGGAGGTGTGGGCTGCGGAATCATCAATACGCTGATGATACCCAGCTTTACCTCTCGTTCTCCACTAATCCAGGTGACCTGGCTGTACTGAACCGGTGCTTGGCCGAGGTAAGGGAATGGATGAGGGCCAATAAACTGAAACTCAACCCAGACAAGATGGAGGTCCTGTTGGTTGGCGGATTGGGTTTCGGAGAGGGTGGATTTGACCTGGTCCTGAATGGTGCAACACTCCCTCTTAGGGATAAGGTCCGCAGCTTAGGAGTACTCCTCGACCCGGAGCTTTCTTTGGAAGCTCAGGTGACAGCAGTAGCGAGGAACGCCTTCCTTCAGCTTCGGCTGATTAATCAGCTGCGCCCCTACCTGGAGTATGACTGCCTGGCGACGGTGACACACGCGCTGGTGACTTCCCGCCTAGACTTCTGTAACGCGCTTTACGTGGGGCTTCCCCTGCAGACAGTCCGAACACTTCAATTGGTGCAAAATAGAGCTGCCAGGTTGCTGACGGGGACGGGGCGTTATGCTCACATGACTCCAGTCCTCCATCAGCTTCACTGGCTTCCCATTGAAGCCCGGGCCCAATTCAAGGTGTTGATTATGACCTACAAAGCCCTAAACGGCTTGGGTCCTGGCTACCTGAACGAGCGCTTACGTCCGTATATGCCCGACCGCCCTTTGAGATCTGCGGGAGAGTCCCTTCTCCGGGAACCCTCCATGAAAGAAATTAGGAGAGTAAGTACCCGGAGGAGGGCTTTCTCTGCGGTGGCGCCCAACCTATGGAATTCACTCCCCAAAGAGGTCCACCTGGCACCGTCGTTACTGGTTTTTCGGTGCCAGGTAAAGACCTTTTTATTTAAACATCATTTCAATTGTTAAAACATATGATCTGGCCGGGGCAACTTCTTCTTCCTTCTCTTTCTCCTCCTATATTTTTATTTTATACTGATAATTTTAATTTTGTATTTGTAAATCAATGTATTTTTTGTATTTTTATATTTAATGGTAATTTATTATGTACTATTGTATTTCAATGTATTTTATCATGTTGTAAGCCGCCCCGAGGTTTCGGCAAGGGGAGGCATAGAAATGTTATAATCATCATCATCATCATCATCATCATCATCATCATCATCATCATCCACCAGCCTGTTGCAGAGTGAGGCTGTCCCTTTGTATGGTACATCTCAGAGGCCCTCCTCCCCAGCGGAAATGGCATGCATAGAATCTTTTCCTCCCCACTGAAAATCCCAGATCCCAGTGTGTCGAAAGATCCAGGGACTACCTACCACTACTATTCCCTAACCCTGACCCTTACAAGGGGTGCAACTTGTGTTTCTCCAGGTGCTTTGCCCTGTAAGTCCAATTACCCCACTCAACATAGCCAATGGCAAGAGATCACAGTAACTCATCCAATCCAGGTTGCCGATCCCTCTTTTAGAACTCTGGGAAGGGATAAAAGGAAGAGTCATTTGTTTATAATCAATTGTCACTCATCAGTTGTTTAGAAGTTTCATAGCACTTCCATAGAAACACTAGAAGCCACTTAAAAATATAGGTTTCCCATTTTCATGAATATTTCTGCTTTGTCATAAAGGAGCATCTTATGAAACATCTATTTACACAAATGGAGGCCCAAATGTTCAAGACTGTCAGTTGAAATGTCATATCTGATCTTACGCTGGTTTATAATCTCCCAAACATACAAGAGCAAAATGGTGTTTTATACTACACCATGCTAAATGACCAAGGAGGCAGAAAAGCAGAACCCCTTTAACAAATTGTATTGCCTCCTATGAGTTCCATATCAATATGATGTATTGTACTTGCTGTTCATTCAGCTCAGTTGGCTTTGTTGTACTTGTTCTTTATATTTTAATAAGAAAAGATAAACAGTACCCCATAACACTGTCAGAAACTTAATCCTGTTTCTTGCCATTTACCACGTTCCCTCTTTAAAATCTATCAATATATCTCCTTTTGGTCTTCTTTCTTACAGGCTACATAGGCTCAGTATCCCCAGGCTTTCATTCTCTCTGGCAATCACAAAATGATTTCCATCTTCCTTCTACCTTTTTGCTTCCTCTTGAGATTCCAGTTTCTTAGATTGAAACCCTAAGGCAGGACCTGTATCTTTTATACTAGTCTTTCTAGAAACAGTAGACAGCAAAAATTATAATATACCTTCTAGATCATTTATCGTCCTCACATATTTTTCTTACATATCTTGCCCAGTTTATCAATGTGATTCTTTCACTGTTGTATCTGGAACTGGACTATGCACTATTTTCCCACTGTTTTAGGTGCTGGAGGGATGGGACCATGGCCTTGATGTCAGTCTGAAAGAAAATAACTATAATCCACATATAGGTGACAGTTGACTTATTTTATCCCTACAATGTGTTCTTGCGAAGCCACCTTTGTAGGTTCTCCAAGAAATAGTATATAGTTTCATAAATTGTAATCCTATGCATGTTTTAACAGAAAAAAGTTCTCCAATTCCCAGCATGGCTTCCTAAGGAAAGTTGGAAGTTATAGGGCTCTTTCTGTTTGCAGATGCAAAGCTTTTCACCTTAAAAGGGTCAGTTTAGCTCAAAACATAGTTATTGATTTATCGCACAGAAGTTGGGATGGAAAGGGCTTAAGGTTGTAGAACCTGGGAATGGCAAGCCAAAAGGGTTTGTACAGTTCATTCAGTCCTAGTCCCTTGGAATCACTTTTTCATAATGGGAGGTGTTAAGCTGATGTCCTGTGAACAAAATAGTCCCAAAACAAGTTGGCTCCTACAGGGATGTGACGACGACGATGATGATGACGACAATGGAAGATTCTGATCAGAGCCCTTCAGACATCATTCTTCCTGACCATCACCCAGACATTTTCATAATACATCATGCAAGAGGGTCTCCCAAAAGCTGCAACAACCTCCAAATAATGAATTGCTACATTAAACCTAATAGGTGCCTAACTGGAGAAGAATAAATACCAAGGGTAAGTTAAAAAATTCCTGCCACCAATAATACACATACAATCAGTCTAGACAGATGTCAGAGCAGATATGTTAGTTTTGCATCTATTCAGTCATAAATCCACATAAAGCTATCTGCCACTCCCTCTCCTCTGCATCCAGCTGTTGAAAGCTGGGCATGCTTTTTTATCTGCTGCTGGGACTTTTCCCTCCTTCCAAGTAGCCCCAGGATCCTGTGTAGCCCCTCATGAAAAGGGCATTCTGGGGGGTACATAGACACTTCGATGACTACGAGTCTTCCACATGATCTGCTACCAATTGTAACCTGGAGAGCCATGTGATGAGCGAGAAGAGACAGGAGCAAAAGGAAGGTTGAGATGGGGTCAAAGTGATTTTTTGGGGCTTGGAAAAGGGCATCCCTCTGATCAGGTTTCTCACCATCTGTAGGAAGGGAATTTCTTTGGATGCCTAAAACTCCCCCTGCAAAAAGATCTTCCCTGGGCAATGGTTGGCCAGGAGGCTGAGATCTTCACATACATGCCTCTACGCATAAGCATTTGCCTTCTGGGCAAGTCAGAAGAGATCTTTCCTCCTGGGCAAGTCAAACTCTGGCCGAAGAGATCTGCCTAAACTATTGAAGCAATATAATACATAATTATAAATCACCTGGTATACTAAAAGAGTGTTAAGGGAATATAAGTACAATTCACAATTCAATTATTTAGCCTTGATTGACTTCCGTGTATTATTACTACACAAATGCGCCTGTTCATTGAATTGCTTTTGGATGCTCTCTTTGAAAATAATATACGTATAAATCACACTTGTCCTGTTTTTGCCGACTTCACAAATGCTTTGGAATGTGCTCTCTAACCCATGGTTGATGGTTTTGTCCAAACAGCAAGTTCAATTACTTAAGGAATAATCAGCATGGGAAATGAACGCCTATCTCTAAGTCATTTCATTCACTAAATGATCTGTCTCAGAGAAATGTTCAGCAAGACAAAGAGTCTCCTAATCCTGGGAAGCTCACTGGACTGAATGAAAGCCAAGCTTCTGCTTGCCTTATTGATTCCTTGATACAGAGTGTTTGATTCATAAGCAATGTGTCTCTGCTGTATATGCTTGCATAGATCTGACACAGATGAATTTATCAACCTCAACTTCTAATGGATATTGAAATAATAGGTCATAGTCATATACTAAAACAAAATTTAATGGACTGTCATTGAAACATGTCAGGGAATAAAGTTTATCACATACCTGTAGGATTACATCTAAATTCCAAAAGCTTGCAGCAATCCAGCACTGAAGCTCAGAGGATCAATACTTCCGGAAAGGACTCTCAGGTAAATCCCACCCACACGTGTCAGATTAATTCACAATTCAGAATGGCAGCAGGCAGAGTATCTGTGAGGGTTCTTTTTATCTTGTAACAAAGCACCCTTCAATCTTCCATTGTTTTCTCTCCCATGCTCCTTCACACACTGGCTTCACTTCTGTATTGTACCTATTCAGCATAAAGACTGAGCAATGCAACCTACAACTTTACTGTGCTTACTGGATCTACTACATCCAAGGTTCCTACAACTGCAAATCTAACAATCTTGCATAGATATCTTTTCCAAATGTCAAGCATCTACATCAACCATATTGGTTCCTGGTTGTTTGCTTGCTTGCTTGTTTTTAGTAGTTTTCCCACACACTTTTGTTATAACTGCTAGTAAAAGAATATGATAAGAATACAAATATGACCTCTATGAAAGAGTTCACCCATCATCAAATATCTGATCTGAGCATAGCAGGTATACATGAGGTAAAGTGGTCTGTTGGTAGGAGCATCAAAATGAGCAACTTATTCCCACAAAGGCTGGAAGTAACTGGAAGACTTCTGAGACTCTACATCTTGGCTGTAGTAGCAAGATACTAGAGGAGAGATCTTTGTGCTATGCAGCTAGTTCTGCTTGAACTAAGTCAACTTGCCACCTTCAGGTGGAGGGGAGGCTGCTGCCCACCATCACTGTTGACAACAGGTTCCTCTGCCAGTTCTGTTGGCTTCTGTACATGGAAAGGAAGGCAGTGCCATCTTGTTCTTTGTCCGAGGAAGCAAGCTGTATCATGCTGGCTCCACATGTAAATCTACTCCTACTATGTGCCAACTTCACCCCCGAGTTGAAGAGTGCTTTGGTGATGTGAAGACCCACCCAGAATCCAGTTCCCTTGTACTTGCTGAACGTCTTCCTCACTCAGCCCTGGCCTATAAAGCAAGCTGAGCCAAGATCAACCCCATGGATGCTTGGGGACACTAGTGGGCCCCTTCTTTGCACTGAATTCCTATGCAAAATACATTAAGCCAACAAATCATGTGCACAGAAGCTGAACTCTGCTTGCACCACAAGCAAGCAGTGGGTGGTGTGCCTGCAGGCTGGCCTCACTAGTTATACCTGCACAACTGGACTTGTCTCCTGCCAGATAGCCATTTGCATGCTCGGCACAAGACTGACTTCGGGCAGAGAGAAAGCAGGTCGGAGTCTGGGAAGTTGAACTGAGGAATACAATGGCTTCACACCCCCAAACCTCACACATCATTACTGCGAACCCCCCTGAACTGAGAATAAGTGGTCTTCATCTTTTCTCTGGCCTCCCATGTGGTGCAGTCATGATGCCATTGTGCAGACACAGTCAGGAAGGGAGTGCTTGACATTTAAGGAAACTGGGCTTGAAAGATGGCATTTGCAAGCTCCTGGCTTGTGTTCATCAGGCTTCTCAGGTTCAGTATGAAGCCAGTGGTGCAACAGCCCTAGAGTTGGCCAGCTCATGGTGTTCAAACACGGAGTGTATCATTTACTGGAAGCACAGCTTTCTCTCTCTCTCATGGCCCTGGTTTCAAGAACTTCAGCTGCATACAAATGGGTGGCCGTGTGCCCTCTTTCTCTGTTTGCATGGCTGAAGAAGCCCATCCTCTATTTGAAGTTGTCCTCTGTTTAAAGGACTGTGCTATTGGAGTTCAGTATGAAGATTAAGAACCTTAGGAATAGTTGGCCATCATCAGTTAGTCTCTGGACAGCAGATGAACACTCAGGTCCACCGCTCACCTAGTCACTGTCTTCTGCACTCTGGTGAGATGGACTGTACTTCTCTTTAAATCATAGTCCTTATTTGCATTTACATCTGCACATATGAGTTAACACATACAAACTGCATGTAAATCTGTTGCCTTCTTTTCTGATGCATTAGTGGGCACCCTACAAATGTGGCCCAAAAATGCTGAATTACTTACAACTCATGTTCTTTTGTTCATAAACACACACATACTGCAGCTTTATAATTTCAGTCAAACATATGAGAACACAAGAAAGGCCCTGCTAGATCAGAATAATGGACCGTCTAGGCCAGCATTCTGTACACGCTGCGGCAAACCAGCTGCTCACAGGATCTCTTAAGCAGGGTGGATGCAAGACCTCTGCCTGGGCAGGCTCCTCAGCAACTGGAACTTACCACTTCTGGTGAAGGAGGTAACATTTAGCCAGTAGAGCTAGGAGCCACTCTTCTTCCATAATCTGTCCAGTTCCTTTTTAAAGTCATCCAGATGGATGGCTATCACCACTTCTTGTGGCGGCAAATTGCACAGTTCAACTGTACAGTGTGTAAAGAAGTACTTCCTCTAATCTGTCCAGAACCTTCTTCTAATCAGTTTCATTGGATGTCCCTGGGTTCAAGTGTTATGGGAGAGGGATAAAAGTGTTTCCCCCTCCATTTTCTCTACTCTGTGCATAATTTTAAACACTTCTGCCATGTCTTCCCTTATTCACCTCTTTTCCAAGCTGAACAGCCCTAGTTGTTACTGACTCCTCTTAGGGGAGAAGCTCCAGCCCTCTGCTCATCTGAATTGCCCTTTTTGGTCCTTTCTCTAATCCAATAATGTCCTTACTCAGGTAAGGTGACCAGAACTGAACACAATATTCCAAGGGTGCTTAAACCAAGGTTTTGTACAGGGGAAGTAAGATATTGGCAGTTCTATTTTCTATTCTTTTCCTAATTATGTCTCAGGTGGAATTTGCTTTTTCACAACAGCAGAGCATTGGGCTGACATTTTCATTGAGCTGTCCACCACTATCCCAAGATCCCTTTCATGCTGAGTCAGAGCTCATTAGCATACTCTTGAAGATGGGATTATTTGCCCGAATATGCATTACTTGACACTTATTTATATTCAACTGCAGCTGCCATTTTGATGCCTGTTCTCCTAGCTCATTGGGATCCCTTTGAGATTCCTCACAATACCTTAAGGCTTAAGCTTTTAACCATCCTAAATAATTTGGTGTCATCAGAAAACTTGACTACCTCACTACCTACTCCCAATTCTAGATCATTCACAAATAGGTTAAAAATAATTGGTCCTAATGCAGAGACCTACAGGACTCCACTGGGAATCTCTCTCCATTGGGAGTAGTTGCCATTTATGCCTAGCCTCTACCTTCTGTTTTTAACGAATTCATAATTCATAAAAAGATGTCCCCTTTTATTTCATGACTGCTTAGTTTGCTCAAGATTATTTGATGAGGGACTTTGTCAAAAGCCTTTTTGAAAGGCCAAGTAAACAATGTCAACTGGCTTAGGCCTCTCTACATGCTTGTTGATGCTCTCAAAGAACTCCAAAAGGTTAGTGAGACAAGTGTTCCCCTTAAAGAAGCCATGCTGACTGTTCCCCATCAGGGTTTGTCCATCTACATGCTTACTAATTGTAACAATAATGCTTTCAAGCAGTTTACCCAGAACAGATGTTAAGCTAACTGGCCTGTAATTTTCTGGATTCCCCCTTGATCCCTTTTTAAAACTTGGTGTTATTTTGGCTGTTCTCCAGTCCTCTGGTCCAACGGCTGTTTTAGGGACATATTAAATATTTTTAAAAGGAGGTCAGCAATTTGATGTTTAAGTTATTTAAGGACTCTGTGACAAATGCCATCCAGACTGGGTGATCTGCTGTCTTTAAGTTGTTGATAAGGTGTAGAATTTTTTCCTTTGTAACTACAATCTGATTCAATTCATCAGACTCCCTTCCAGAACACATAAGCCTGGAGACAGGAATACGACCTGCATCCTCCTATGTGAAGACTGATGAAAAGAATTCATTCAGCTTCTCTGCAATCTCCTCAGCCTCAACCCCCTTAATGCACCTTTAATTTAATTACTGTCCAATGGTTTAATGGCTTCTCCAGCTTCTTTCCTACTTTCCATATATTAAAGAATTCTTTGTTGTTGCCCTTAATATTTTTCTATTGGCTCCTCAAACTG
Source organism: Varanus komodoensis (assembly GCF_004798865.1). Lineage (NCBI taxonomy): Eukaryota > Metazoa > Chordata > Lepidosauria > Squamata > Varanidae > Varanus > Varanus komodoensis. The sequence goes on from NW_025335268.1 coordinate 56,061,775, forward strand.
CTCTCTTGTTACTCTGTTTGCATCTCCTTTGCACAATCTTGCAGTTCTTTCTATTATCTTCATATAGGCAAAACTTGCATTTCTTGAAGGGAGGTTTTTTTCCCCCTATTGGCTTCCTTGGCCCTACTTCTTAACCATTTTGGTGGTTTTCTGGACTTTATGCTGCCTTTCCTTACTTGTGGTTTAATCTGTGCCTTCACTATAGTTTTCTGAGTGATCTCCAAGCACTTTGAAGCACATTTCTTGTATCCCTTCTTCAACTTCTGCTTAACCCGTCCCCCTAGTTTAGGAAAGTCTCCTCTTCTGAAGTCAAACACAACTGTCTCTGACTTCTTTGACAACCTTTCTCCTAACTGTATATTTAATCTGATACCAGCACAGTCACTTTTCCCAAATACTTCAACAATGTTGCCATCCTGTACTGTTCCCTGGTCAACTCCACCTAGAACTAGATCCAGGATCGCTTTCCTGCTGGCTGTTTCTTCAGCTAACTGTTCCAGGGCACAGTCATTTAGGGCATCAATAAAGTTAACCTCTCTGTCTTAGTTGGAGCAAACATTTATCCAGTTGATGTGTGGGTAATTGAAGTCATATGTGTGTAGGTGAAGCAATAACAGTAAATACAAATGTGCAAGATGATTTTCAGTTTTACAAATTGTTCTGTGTGGATTGCATTCTTCTTAAATTAATACTAAAACATCTCCAAATGTTGGAAACCTTCTCTAAAAGGCAGAACAAAAGCATGCAAGGAATAAGATTGCACAGATGGGTGATCACCATAATTCTCCAAATGTTGCCCAGCTGCTTCCCTTGCGCCCAGTTCCTTTTTGGGTCTGGGATCACAACTCATGCTGTGTAAGTGCGGAAATGGTGCAATACCAGCAGTGATCACAAGATCATACATGAGGTTTTGACCAGCCATGCTCCTCCATCTCTACCTAGGAATGATAATAGCATCTGTGAACCCCATTATAGCATACCTGTAGCCACAGAGAGCTGCTGAGCCTGGTCACAGAAGGCCTAAAAGGCGGTGCAGATGCAACCCCACCCCTCTATCCCACTGGCTTTACTCCCCAACCTTCCCAGTTGCAGGGGGGTATTACTTTGTTCATTATTACATTAATGTCTAGACATTTTTTGCAAGGATTCCAAGGCAGCCTGCACAGCATCCTCTTCTCCATTTTATCTTCATGACAACCCTGTTAGGTTGGTTAGACTGGCCCAAAGTCACCCAGGGAGCTTCATGTCCAACCCAGCACTCAAACCACTAGGCAATACTGACTCATGCTGTCTGAGCTGGAAAGTTTAAAGAGGGCCTTTCTTGGGTTGACTCAGGCACAAGTAGAAGCCTCTATGCTATGGGAACCCTGCTTGTGGGCACACACTCACACCTCTGCCCCACTTCTAGAAACAGTTGGAGGCTGCAGAGGCTTTATGTGCTGTTTGCATCACACCCGGAGAAATCCTCATTCACGCCAACACCCTCTGAAAAGTAAAGAACATCAACAAGTCCTCTCCACATCATGCATCCTATAACTTGGCAATGTGTGTCTTGTGTGGACTGGTTGTCATGTAGCAAGAATTCATGTTTTCTGCTTTGGATGAAGCATGATTAGTGTGAATGGCAATCGGATTGCTTGGCTTGGAAACTGGCGACTTTATGAGCATATGCATATGTTCCTTCTGGGGTTCTTTCTGTACAGAGCTCTGGCAACATTTAGGAGCAGTTTCTTTTGTTCGCAGAGATCCCACTTAATCATTTTTTTCCATCATTACACTGGGACTGGAAAAAATCCAAGAAAGCTGCTAAGCTAATTTGTTTCAAGTGAGCATCATGTCCCTTATGCTTTCCTTGCAATGTATTTCATCGTCACTTGACTCTCTGTTTCCTCTGTGGAATGTTTATAGATGGGCTAAAGCAGCCTTCCCCAACTTGGTATTTACCCCAAGGTTTTCCACTGCAGCTATCAGTATTTCTTACAATTGGCCTTGCTGGTAAATAGGATGGGAGTTGGGACCACCCAGTTCAGAAAAACTCAACTGAAAAATAGAGGTAAGGGGATGTTTATCACCTTATAGTAGGCAGGAAAAAGTTTCAGACTAAAAGAAGAGAGAAGGCCATTGTGCCTTGAGATGAGAGCCAATCATTTGGGCTTCAGTTGCTTCAGGAATTCAACAGAATTCTGTTTGGTTGTTTTTGGTGGGTTTTTTTATAATAAAGCACAACCTAAAAGAAAGATGTGATCCTTCTTAAGTGCACATTCTAGCCAGAGTTGTGCCAAAGAATTTCACAGTTGATTGACCAGGCTGGCATGCAATCCTAGATACACAATACCCCCAAAGCAATGATGGCCAAACCATGCTTGGTGTTGCATCTGGGCTACATTTGCATCAGGACATTCAAACCTATCTAGAAGGAAAGGTCATAGTTTAGAAGACAGCTGAAGAAGTAACAGCACAAAAGGCTTCTCTTGCATGTATGTGACCTTTCTTCAGTCCTTAGCAAATGTCAACCCATATGTTGTCACACAGTGAGGATGTCAAAGACCCTCCTTCCTTCCACTGGTGCTACAAAGGCAGCCCAAGCAGCCATGGACTATCAAAATTAACTCAGGGAATTCTTGCCCTGTTTTCTGGCCTGATCCAAAGCTGGTTCCAACCACTGATGCAGTACCACAGTTTGCCGCAATACAGCAGAAAGGACAACAAACAACATCCCAAGCAAAGCTATATAGGATCCATTGTTCATAAGATAAGGTTGTTCATTTTCTGAGTCCTCTCAGAATTTCCCCTAAGTTCACATAAAGGACACCTTAGAAGAAAACTTCTCTCTCACTCTCTCACACTTTTTATAATGGCAAAGAAAAGCATAATTAATTGTGCTATAATCTCATCATTGATCTGCGATAAAATATTTTCAAAAAGCTCAGTGATTTGAAGCAGCCTCCAAAACATTATATGCTTTCCTGAAGTTATTTAACTTCTTTGGTTTAAAACCAGCAGACATCAAGATCTTATATAAGATATGTCTGACAGGGCTGGATTTTGATGGGTAGGACATATGGCAAGAATAATTTTTAAATGAAAAAAAAATGCTGCTGGTTCTTAGTGCCAAAACTATAAAATGTTTATATACTGTTTTGCTTATGTTCCAGTTCTCTTAAGCCACACTGAGTTCAGCAGGACTTACTCCCGTGCACAAATTCTTCTGAGTTTAGTGGGATTTATGTTTGAGCAAATGTGCATCAGATTTGCCTCCTAGTCTTTCAAGTGCAGATTAGGAACCTCCAACACATGGGCCTGATACCTGCAACCCAGAAAGATTCCCCATTCAGCCTGACTGCCTCTTGCCTGCTCTCTGTCTCAGCAGGGAAAACCTCTCATCAGCAACCTACAGCTTCTGAGAATTGAAGAGTTTTCCCTTCCATTAAGTGTGCAATACATTATAATCATGTTATATTTATTTGTGCCTTCTTTCTATGACAAATCATACTGAGGTGTTTTGCATATAAATATATAACTAATTAAGAACCATCCTAATGATAAATCAAATAAAAACATAATGAATATCTGCAACGAACAACTGAAAGATGTTTCATCATAGGCTCTGACTAAAACCCATTTGCTGAAATGATCTGTTGGTTAATCTAGAAACAGAGCAGAATTTGTCAATTATCTCAGAGTTAAATCAATTGCAAAAGAATTGGATTGGAATTGGTTCCAATCGGAATGGCAAGTTAAGATCTATTTGTTGCCATGACGTCTTGTTATTCAGGGTCATTATCTCTGTTCTGCAACCACTTCTTCTTCAGATGCACCTCAGTTGAAATAACCTTGGCAATCAGAGTTCTTAAAAAATCATCTTCTGCTCTTGTCTGAAGTCCAGCTTAAGAAGGTTCAAATCAGGAATCTCGAGTGTGTCTCCAAATTCCATCTCAAAGCTCATCTTTTCAGATTGCAATCTTTTTCTTTGCTTGTTTCCAGTGAAAATGTGTTCATGTTTTTTGTGTGCATCTTTCCAAAAATATGCATAAACTGTATGCATGTTTTAAGCGTTAATTAAATCATGATTCTACAAATGTTCAGAATATGCTTTTTTCATGCACATTTCTCAAATGTATGCATATATCGAGTACTTTTTGTTGTTCCACAAATTGCATTGCAAGTTTAGAAACATTCAGACTTTGACCCATTAAAACACATCTTTGAGCAACACAATAAAAAACCATTATAAATTATTTGGTCCTAAATGTGCATACAAAGCCAAACTGAAATTATAATGACTGTTTGGTTGTTTGTTTGGTGGTGATGTTGTTTTTTGTTTGTTTGTTTATTAAGGAATGGAAGAAGTATTTGGGGATGGCAATTTTAGTTTCACACACCCTAAAATGAATCAACGAATGCATATTTGTTATTTTCATTTTTCCTGATTGAGATGACTCTTCAATTATAAATTGTAATTCATTTGGCTTTTAGGAGGCCTTACACACTTCAGAAAGCCAAGTCCCAACCTGCACACATTTAGTGCTCTTTTATGCATTTAGTGATTAATTTAAAATATTTCTTGGCTGCCTTTCAGAGCAGATGCCCTCCCAAGTTGGCCAACAATGTTACTCATTGTTTACTTCAAATATTGATGTAGGGTTGGCCTTGTAAGGGACAGAATAGCTGAAAATGTTGTAGGAATCTGCCTTCCACGAAGTATAATCTAATTCAAACATTGCCAGCTTGCTACTGGAACATGAGTAATCCAATCCATCTTTACTTGAATTAGTCAGTGGAATAAGAGATAAGACTCCCTGTTTCCACAAAGGCTGCTTTCAGAATGTTGGTTGATGGATGGGTTATATATTTTTATAATTAAAAATAATAATAAACTCTCCAGAAATCAATACAAGCGGCAATGGTTAGGAAGTGCTTCTAAGCACATTTGCTCACTCCTTGTTTTGCAGACACTCTTGGTGAGAGGAGGTATGGAATAGCATAGCTACATGCTTTGCTATTTGCACCATGCTCTGGTGACAGTAGGTACCCTAGAGCAGACCCTCTCCCAACTTCAATAGCTGTCAACCAGAAAAATGTTACAGGTTCAATTCTCCCCATCAGGTCTGCCTGCTGGAAAGGTGGCCTGTGTAACATATTGTGATTTTTGCTTTTAAGGTACCCCTTTAATTCACAAGGACTTTTATCAGCAGTGCCAGCTCCAGGTCTTTGAAAGCAATTGGGCAAGCTGCCCTCAATGTGCTCCCTGCCTCCTTGAGTCCACATTCCCACTGCCATCATCACCAGCTGCTCCTGCTCCTCATCTCTCTCATCATTGCTACCACTGCCTGGCTGGCTTGGCCCTGAAATACCCAGTGAGCAGTGCCATCCACTGCTTTGCCATGTGGTCTGGTCCAGAGCAGGTGAACAGCCCAATTGCAATGGTAAGATGAGAAGAAACTCAGTGGCTTCTTGCCAGAGTGTGGGCTCTTGGCAGGTGCCCAATCATGCCTACCTCTGATGCCAGCTTGGTCAAGTAGCAAAAAGATGACAATGCTAAATGAAACATGTGTTAGAGAAATAGGAAAGACTTCTGCCACACAGCTAAAGGAAAGAGAGGAACTTTCAGCCAATGGTATTGCCTTGCTTGATTCAATCTCCACTTTTAGAAATGTCCCAAAATAAACTTGCATTAGTGTTTTCTCAAAATGTTCCATTTTTCACAATGTAAGTAAGCCACTAACAAAGACAAGGGCTTAGACTTGACAGAATGGCTTGAGCTCAATACGAAACTGGTGTGTGTGTCTGACTGGTAATCTTACAGGCTTCAACAATATCCAGCACTCTTCCATTTGACTGATGTAATCCCTCCTAAGTAGCTGTGGGGTTAAGAAGTCAATGGAGTACTGTCAATTTATGCCAACTGATGATCAGACTCATTAGTGTCGAGAAGCTTTTTCATCCTGCCATGATACACAACCACACATGGCACCTCTTACAACAAAGTTACTGAGAGCAGCAGCCAGAGCCCAGGCAAAGCACTGGAGTGTCTCTGCAAATGGCCATTTTGCTCACCCTAATAAACCCCTATTCCTCCCATCTGGAGTCTTCTGATGTAAAAGCAATCTTCTGAAATTATTTGGCGGTTGGATGTTAAATCTAGCTTGTCAAATTGCTCTTTAGATTTTATGAGATCAGTTGACATATCCTGCAAGATAGAAATGGAAACTAATTCATGGCTTTTCCAGCCAACACTTACTTATATCTCTTAGCAATTGCTTCCTTTTGACATGAATAACATATAACCATGGCTCTTCCTCCATTCCTGGATGCTGCAGAAGCTTGATCAAAAATTATTTCCTAACTGAGATGAATCAGAATAGTGGCATTGAGTTGTCATTTAGTATTTTTAGTCCACTCCTTGGGTGGAAAGACTCCCAAAGGCCTTGCCTGAGGTATACAATCTAAATGATACAAGAGAAAAGGGGGGGAAATGGAAGGAAGATAAAAATAGGAAACCTGGACTTCAATTCTTAAGCTGCGGATCTTATAATGATCCTCTGGAATGAAAGCTTGTTGAATTCAGCCACCTCCTAGTCTGTCTTGCAAGTAAATGCTGCTGACAAGCAGTTATTGAAAAGGCTGAGCTCAGTATGCCTCTGTATGCAAGACTTATCTCCTTAAGTCCATCTAACCTAGCTGGTTTTAGATACTGAGTTATTTTTGATAAAGGGTCTGCCATCGCCATTGAAAACATTTTGCAGGTGTTTTTGAACTGCAATTCTATCAGCTTAAACCAATAGGGACAGTCCTCAGAGATGATGGCAACTGTAATCTGAAACACCTGGAAGGTGCCACGTTGGGGAAGTTTCCCTGTACCTATCCATGTTTTCCCATATTTCCATTTAGATTCCTTGAAGGTAGTTTTTCAGTCCAGATGGTCAGTAGGAACCTGCCCATTTCACTTTTCCCATTTTTGAATTGTTTTAATTTCAAGGTATTTTGCATTCGATTTATAAAGAAGTTTACAGACTCTGGTAAAGTCTAATTGAAAATGGCCTGTATTGACCAAAGTCAATATCTATTCCCCAAATGGAGAAGACCATGGTGTACATGCCTGCCATGAAGCAGTTAAAGATGAGGATTCTGACAGAAAATAGAGGTGCAACCCTCATCACAATTATGGTTGAATATACAGAGATTCAAATGCAAACTTTTAAGAGCAAAGCATTTGAAGCCCTCTGCCTGAATTGAAGGGTCTGTCGGTTTCATTTTCTCCCACATTAAAGTGTTTAGGTCCTTTCCAACTCATTTATGAAGGATTTTTATTCTTGTAGATTTTTATCAAAAATGACTCAAATGAAATTCTTAGTCCTTCCTAGTGGCCAGACTGGCAGATGGCCAGCTATGGTACATACTTTCCATGAAGGAAATCCCATCAAAACCAGTGGTACTTGTTGTGTGCTGCCAAGTCATCTTCAACTTGTGGCAACCCTTTGAATGAAAGCCCTACAAAATGTCCTGCCCTTCACAATCCTGCCCAGCTCTTCAAAGTAAAAAGCTGTGGCTTCCTTTATGGATTCAGTCCATCTCCTATTTGGTCTTTCTCTTATCCTTCTGCCTTCAAATTTCCTTAGCATGATTGTCTTCTACAGAGAGCCTTGCCTTCTCATGATTTACCCAAAGCATTACAGCTTCTGTTTGTTGGTTTTTATTCAGTTTTGTACACTTTCGGTACTTGGCTCCAAATAAATAAATACTGGATTAAGCTGTTAGACAATTGCAAGAGTCACATAATTAAAATCTATATTTAGGTTGTCCAGAATCAAAGTGAACTTCTGTACACACTAAAATATAACTGCAGAAGACTATCGACAATCTCTCCCTGCAAAATTTGAAGTCACCAATCTGACATCTACTTTAACATTGGTTGGCTATTTCCCAGTATTGCTATTACTGCTAAGCAAAAACATATCTGTTTCATGGCCTCATTGAATAGGCTACAGTGATGGAAATATTGGGCTATATGGGGTGGGGGATTGTCAGGGACAAGGTGTACTCTAAGGACCTTCCTGGTTCATCAAGCAGATGGTCACATTTTTTATTTTCCAGGAATGCCCCAGAGTGTCACTATGCCATGACATATTGTTCTGAGCAGCATTTCCAAAAAGAATGATAGCACTCACTGGGCTTTTTCCCCAGAATATTCTTCAGAAGGGTACTTTAGCATGAGTCAATGCCATTCTAGTGCCATTACTAGAAAGTAAAAGCAGTGGTCTTGAACTAAAGCAAATGCTGCTCAGAATTTTTATTCTTCTCTATTTGTTTAACAGTATTTTGGGGCTCCCTTTATGGATAGAATGCTTAAATAAAGGTCAAGACCTTTTTATTTGATCAATATTTTAACATCAACCAATTTTCATTGTATATGATTTAATTTATTTTAAATATGTCAGTTTTATGCTCAATTCGTGGAATAGTTATTTTGTTTAAGATTTCGAATAATTCTGTAAGCCATCCAGAGATGACAGTGATGGATGGCCTATAAATTTCCTAAATAAATAAAATAACAGGATAAGGTAGCATCATTCAAGGCATTACTGAAAAACAGAATGGTGGCTGTTAACTAAAGGTTGGCCTTGGAGCCACCAGAAGGAGTTGTTCCTCCTGGAAGGTAAAATAGGGAAAATCGTGTTTGTTGGCCATTGAATACACCCTCCTCTAGTCAGCCAGAAGTGGTCATTCCTCAATACACATTCCAGTCCTGAATTCCTACTGGTGTTTGCCAATACTAAACTTCTAGTAATTGAATGGAGCCTGGACGTCTACCTGCAAATTCCTGGTGCAAGTTCTTTTGTAGCAATAGGCAACAAAGCCCAGGAGGTTTTTGCAAGTTTGGAGACAAGTATAGTAACATATTGTGCCTGTGCAGTAACAGGCCCACTGCTCACACAGTGGGGCTTTGGAACGCCTAAAAATTATCTGGAAACCAGTGGAAACATTTCTGGGTTAAGACAGAATAATGGAGCTCCTTTATTCAACTCTGCTAGCATGTTCCCTTCTGGAAGAGAACATTTGCACTTATTTCCGAGGTCTTTTTTCCCAGAATCATTGCTCATGTGGTGAGCCTCGCAGAATTAGTGGAGTGGGCCCATTAGACACTGCCCAGACTCCAGTGGTGACCCGTGCTCTAAACTTTGGAATTGTAGCCCAGCTGAAAGATAGCTTCTGTGTCGGAGTGCCTGCTCCGACAATCAGCGCGAGAGAGTTCAGAGAGAGAAATAAAACACTGCAGACGAGAGATAAAGTTTCA